>NW_027059167.1:0-2000 GCF_011386835.1 Chrysemys picta bellii | reverse complement strand
GTATCCTATAATTGCCAATTTCCCGACACTCCCTGGTATGTATGACTCTTCCTCACTGAGCACTCGCTACCGGGGGCAGGCGGTCCAGTGGGTTAGAGCAGGGGGCTTGGAGCCACGTCTCCTGGGTTTTAGCCCAGCTCGGAGAGGGGAGTGGGGTCTAGTGCATTAGAGGAGGGCGGTCGGGCAGTCTGGACTCCTGGGTTCTCATTTGGGCTCTGGATACACCGTGTGATCTCTAGGCTTTGTCATCTGCCTCTTCAAACCCCAGAGTATCATTTACCTCCCCGTATAATGTTTGTTCCCCGTGATCTCACCACTTAACTTCCACACAGCCCCAAGACCCTCTCACACACTCTCTCTGTCCCCCCTACTCAGGAGCAGCTAATCAACCTCACAGACCAGGATATTTTCTACACACTAAATATGCTTTAATGCACTGGAGGTGGAGGAGTTGCAGAGGGAGGGTCAATCCGTGGGTTCCCAGGAGGTTTATTAGCAGGATCCTTGTTACTGAATGAGCAGGCGCTATCGGGCACTGGATGCTCTTGGCTGCAGGGAGGGTTTCTTCAGGGGATTGTAATTGCTCAGCTCTTCATTCACAGCCCCCCGGGCTGGGCAAGTCCAGACTCTGTTTCTGCAGGACACACAGCAAGTGAGGTTAAGAGCAGCGGGGATGAGATCAGACTATGCAGCGTCTGGTCTAGTTGCAAATAGGAAGGGAGAACTTGCAGGGGAAACCAGGCGCTGCACAGGTTCAGAGTGAGGTACTCTCCCCTTATGGTCAGTGCTAATCCCTGTGTACCAGGGGGCGCTTTGCTGCAGAGAGCAGCATGGGGGGCTCAGCTGAGGACTATCCCCGCAGTCAGTGCTTTCCCCCTCCCCCCACAGCACTATATTCTAGCAGTAGGCGATGCTGTGCTGGTGGAGTTCCCGTGTTTCGTAGCATCTGTGACTCCCGGTGTCCAACGTGCAAGGCTCTGTTCTGTCTCCCATAAGAGGTCCCTGGCACACAGGATTCCTAGTGACTACTGGATTCTCCTTTGCTCCCTGTGCTACACAGTTACACAGAGGCTGCGCCCCTCCCCAGAGTCAGTTTTGTTTCTTTCTTTCATTGCCTCTTTTCTCTCCAGTGACCTTACAGGCCACCTGCCCCAGTCCCCTCTCTCATTGGATCCATCCCTCCACCCCCACTCACCCTGCTGGGACTCCCCCTCTGAGCTCAAGGCCCCTCGGCTGGAATGGGGGCACTTGGGGTTGGGCGGGTACAGGAAACATGGGCGTCATCATCCTACCCAGTGAAGATGGGTCAGAACCTGTGGTTCCCTGCAGCAGATTGGTTGTGAAGTCCTCCGGGCATGTGAGATCTCCCCCAGGCAGGAGAATGGGGAACCTCTAGGAGGCCAGGAGATCCCATGGAAATGGGAATGTGATCTGGGGTCCTTCCCCTTTGTGGGGCGCCAGCTCCAATCCAACCCCAGGAGTGGAGGGGAGTGGCTGGCTCAGAGGGAGGGGGAACACCAGACCGTTCCTCTCTAGGTATGCTGTCCGCTCACCCTGCTGATGCTCACCTGTGGGGCTCGGCTTCTTTGCGAGCAGCGATGCTAGGAGGCTGCAGCGTTCCGTGAGGGGTGTCTCCTCAATCTGGGCCGAGTTTATTTTGACGTGGAAGAAGTTTTGTTTTGTGGGGTCATACTGGGTCCACTTTCTGTCCCTGCCCTCATCCTCTGTGAGCATCCTGGGGAGAAATTAAACACACCACATAGAGGTTAGTACCTGGGCTTGGAAAGGCTGAGAACTTGCTCCTGCCAAAGTGTGACATCCTGGAGGCAGGGGTCATTAGGAGCCAATTTGCAAAGTTTGGCTCCTTTCCAAAATGACTGCCATCCTCGATTGTTTCCAAAATGCATGAAGACACAGGCTCCCTAAGTTAAGATGTCTGCTTCCGCCTGTTCTCCTCATATGGGATGACACTACAGGTTTCCCTTTATAAAGATGGCTGC
>NW_027059166.1:0-2000 GCF_011386835.1 Chrysemys picta bellii | reverse complement strand
TCTTTCCCATTGATCTTGATGACATTGAAGCCACAGGCTGCCATGAGTCATGATGGTTACCATTGGCCTATGGCCCTTTCCAAAGAGAGACCCCCACTAGGAAAGATGTCCACTGTTTCCCATTGTTTGGACTGGGACTGAAGCCACACTTCCCTCAGGGAATATGGACTTCCTTTGTGCTCAGAGACATTGGAAGGGGCAGAGTGGGGAACTGAACAATATGTGTGTGTGTCGGGTGGGGGACGGGGACAGGGAAAACCACTGAAGTGTTAGGGATTATGGGGGCACCAGTAGGAGGCTCTAACCAGGAAGACTGTCTGATGCCACCATTGGCCCTCATTTAAGATGGCCTCTCTCACTTGTACTAACTTTAGTAGCTTCTATGTAACATATGGAATAGAAAAAGTGTTATCATCCCCATGCAATGAGACTATAGTATCTGTTTTTTCCCCAAATACAGAGGAGAATTATTTATTGAACAGTTTTGCCTTTTCTGCCTTACGATTGATAATTCTGCCATTTCCAGCTAGTAATGGACCAATCTCATAGTCAGAATTCTAGTTTCCTAATATATTCAAAGAACTCTTTATTGTCCTTAACTCTGCTGGTCGTAGATTTCTCTGTGTGTCTCTTTGCTTCTCTTTTCAATTTTCTACAATTCCTAATGTCTGATTTATATTCATTAGTATCAGCTTCCCCTTTCTTCTACGTGTTGGATATTATCTTTTTAATTTTCACAGTTGTCTCCTTCCCTTCTCTAATTTGGGAGTGAACGGATCCAAACTGGGTGGTTAAGATGAAAACAGGGAATGTTTTAATTTTAAAGATTTCTTTTGGAGTTTTTCTTGCAAGAGTCAGTATGCAGTGCCGGACCGCACCGGTTTCCGATGCGGGGATTTAAAGGGGAGCCCAGAGCCCTTTAAATTCCGCACACAGCTGTGGCGGCTGGGCTGGGGCCAGGATTTGAAGGGCTCAGGGCTCCCTGCAGCAGCGGGAGCTCCGGCCTTTTGAATCCACGCCCAAGCCGCAGGGCCAGCTCCAGGCACCAGCTTAACAAGCAGGTCCTTGGGGTGGCCAAGGGAGAGGGGCGGCACCTGCGGCAATTAGGGGGCGGCAGGTCCCTGACTCCCTCTAGGAGCGAAGGACCTGGCGCTGAACTGCTGCTGCCGATCGCGGCTTTTTTTCCCCCAATTGCCGCTGCCGATTGTGATCGCGGCTTTTTTTTTTTTTTTTGCTTGGGGCAGCAGAAATGCTGGAGCCGACCCTACCGAGCTGGCTGCCGGGCTGGGGCCGGAATTTAAAGGGATTGGAGCTCCCTTCCACTGTGGGGAGCCCAGAGCCCTTTAAATCCCGCCCGAAGCTCCGGTGGCTGGGCTGGCACCGGGATTTAAAGGGCTCGGGGCTCCCCGCACCGGAAGGAGCTCTGGGCCCTTTAAATCCCGGCCCCCGCCCGGCAAGGCTTGGGGCTCCCTGCAGCTGCGGGAGCTCCGGCCTTTTGAATCTATGCCTGAGCCAGTTGCCGGGCTGGGGCCGGGATTTAAAGGGCTCAGAGCTCCCCTCCGCTGTGGGGAGCCCAGAGCCCTTTGAATCCTGCCCGCGGCTCTGGCGGCTGGGCTGGGGCCGGGATTTAAAGGGCTCAAGCCTCTGCGGTGGCCGGAGCCCCGGGCCCTTTAATTTGCCCCTGCACCCTGGGAGCTCCCAGCCACCTCAGGACTCCGGCAGTACCGGTAAGTCCTGTAAGTTACTTTCACCCCTGCCTGTATAGTGTTTGTAGCATGGACATCCCCTGATCTTGTGTGGCCGGGCTGTGCAAGGGCAGGCAGAGCTTTGAGATCATTGGCGACTAGCTAAAAGCCATGTTTCCTTGAATGAGGATGCGTGTATTTGTGGGATCACTGACATCTTGATGAGGGAAGAAGGGAATTATCACTAACTTGGACTCAGGGGGCTCAGATATAACCTCCCTGAAGTAAGATCAGCTCTAGGTCATGGGCTTCAAC
>NW_027059165.1:0-2000 GCF_011386835.1 Chrysemys picta bellii | reverse complement strand
GGAGAAATTAAACACACCACATAGAGGTTAGTACCTGGGCTTGGAAAGGCTGAGAACTTGCTCCTGCCAAAGTGTGACATCCTGGAGGAAAGGATCATTAGGAGCCAATTTCCAAAGTTTGGCTCCTTTCCAAAATGGCTGCCATCCCCTATTGCTTCCAAAAAGCATGAAGACACAGGCTGCCCTAAGTTAAGATGGCTGCTTCCGTCTGTTCCCCACATATGGGGTGATGCTACTATTTCCCATTGATCTTGATGACATTGAAGCCACAGGCTGCCATGAGTCATGATGGCTACCATTGGCCTACGGCCCTTTCCAAAGAGAGACCCCCCCTAGGAAAGATGTCCACTGCTTCCCATTGTTTGGACTGGGACTGAAGCCACACTTCCCTCAGGGAATATGGACTTCCTTTGTGCTCAGAGACATTGGAAGGGGCAGAGTGGGGAACTGAACAATATGTGTGTGTCGGGGGTGGGGGGGACAGGGAAGGCCACTGACGTGTTAGGGATTATGGGGGCACCAATAGGAGGCTATAAACAGAAAGGTTGTCTGAAGCCACCATTTGCCTTCATTTGAGATGGCCTCACTCACTTGTACTAACTTTAGTAGCTTCTATGTAACATATGGAATAGAAAAAGTGTTATCATCCCCATGCAATGAAACTATAGTATCTGTTTTTTCCCCAAATACAGAGCAGAATTATTTATTGAACAATTCTGCCTTTTCTGCCTTACGATTGATAATTCTGCCATTTCCAGCTAGTAATGGACCAATCTCATAGTCAGAATTCTAGTTTCCTAATATATTCAAAGAACTCCTTATTGTCCTTAACTCTGCTGGCCATAGATTTCTCTATGTGTCTCTTTGCTTCTCTTCTCAATTTTCTACAATTCCTAATGTCTGATTTATATTCATTAGTATCAGCTTCCCCTTTCTTCTATGTGTTGGATATTATCTTTTAAATGTTCACAGCTGTTTTCTTCACTTCCCTAATTTGGGAGCGAACGGATCCAAACTGGGTGGTTAAGTTGAAAACGGGGAATGTTTTAATTTTAAAGATTTCTTTTGGAGTCTTGCTTGCTTGTTTTGGGTGGAAGGGAGTATCTATTGGTAGCTAAGGCCAGGTGTAGGCTTAAATGTTAAATTGCCACAGTTATCTCAGTTAGAGATGTGGAAAAAGCCACACACCTGACTGCCACAGCTGTGTGACCTAGCCCCTAGGGTAGCTGTAGTTATGTGAATGGAAAGACGCTATTGTTAATTTCGCTTCTGATTTTTGGGCAGGTGATGTTCCCCCACTGATGGAGGAACCCCTTTTGTTGCTGCCAGGGCCGGCTCTAGGATTTTTGCTGCCCCAAGCAAAAACAATTTTGGCCGCCCCCCCCACGGTTTTTTCTTACCCCACCCCCACCCCGCCTCAACTCCGCCCCTTCCCCAAATCCCCAGCCCTGCCTCCTTCCCGCAGGCTCTAAAGCCTGGGAGGGATGGGGAGCAGCGGCGCGCGAATCAGCTGTTTCGCGCGCCGCGGCCGCTCGTGATCTCCCCCTCCCTTCCAGGTTTGAGAGCCTGGGAGGGAGGGCGAGCAGCGGCGCGTGAATCGCTGAGGTGAGCTATGGCGGCCGGGGCACATTTTTAGGGGCGGCAGGGGCGGCATTCTGGCGCCGGCCATGCAACCCCTAAAAATGTGCCGCCCCAAGCACCAGCTTGTTTTGCTGGTGTCTAGAGCCGGCCCTGGTTGCTGCAGGCTGTATTGACATGATGAGCTGACGTAGCCAGGCCTGTATAGTGTTTGTAGCATGGACACATCCTCTCAGCTTGTGTGGCCGGGCTGCGAAAGGGCAGGCAGAGCTTTGAGATCATTGGCAACTAGCTAAAAGTCATGTTTCCTTGAATGAGGATGGGTGTATTTGTGGGATCACCAATATCCTGGTGAGGGAAGAAGGGAATTATCACTAACTTGGACTCAGGGAGCTAAGATTTTACCTCCCTGAAGTAAGATC
>NW_027059164.1:0-2000 GCF_011386835.1 Chrysemys picta bellii | reverse complement strand
CTCTGCTTCACCGCAGCTCCGGGGGTTCGTGTTCCAATAAAGTGAGTCCTAATAGGATAAGGAGACACTATCTGGTTCTGGTTTTGGTTAACCGGTTAATGAATTTCTGTCTTATACATTTGGGCGTTAGGTGTGTGGATGGAACTGAGCCTCCCATTCGTAATTCCTCAGAGTGGAAGCCATCGCGTGCGATGAAGCCTTGAGGTCGAATTGGGATCCTTGTGTCCCGTCCCCTGTAGCGGTCAGTATTAGTAGAAATTCCTGTAATAGGATCCTATTAGGCCATAATTCCCTCTGTTCTCTGTGTAATTCTCTGTTAGAGTGTCAGCAGGCAGATGGGTGGGTCTCTGGTAAAACCCTCTGAGGATAGCCCTTCAGATTATATGTTAAGTAAATGGTCTTTACCCGGTGTTCAAAAAGAAAGAGTTACACCTTGTGTAGAAATTGATGTGGCTAGTGTTGTGGAAATTGAATTGTGGAGAGGAGGTGCATTTTCCCCAGAACATGTGCAGTGTATATTGTAGCAGAGGTAAAAGAAATGCAAACCTATCAATATAGGTTGTGTTGTCTCTTTCAGATCACTGGGTGTTTGAAAGCAGGAGTTAGAAGTAAAAGGCAATCAAAAATCTGGGAAAGTTAACTGTGTCCTTTTATTTTTAAATAAGAATCTTTAAGCTGTGGATAGCTTTGGATCTGGAAGCAAGCCAGAAAGCATCTGTATTAATGCAATTTTCTAACTAATAAGGTAGAAGCCACTGAAACCTGGGCTGCCTATGAAACAAATACAAGGAAATATGGGGTAATTCCTCTGTTTTGTCTTAAATCAACAAGAGTATGTGTATATAAAGGAAATATTTTAAGCAATGACTGACTGCTCAGAAGGGGTAGACCTCTGTTCTTATGTCTTTCAGATCATCAGAGAAAATGGATGCCAGCTGAATAGCATTCAACGTACCATGCATTTCCTGGCACAATAGGAATTATTTCTGTGTTCTATGGCCAAAATTGTTGTTAAAATTTGCATACCAACAGTCTTTGGAAGCAAGGACATGGAAGGTTAACCCATTCCCCATATTGCCCATGGGATCCTTCTGGCTACCTCAGATTTCTAGCCAGAGGGCTGGGGAGGGAGGAAAGCTATTGGACACCAGAGGTTGTACCGAGTGGACTCCTCAAAAGTGGGTGTGCTTGTCCTGGTTTGTTGCTCCAAAGCTCTGATACAATGTGCCAAATGCCTATGTAATGCTATGATCAAAAGCTCTGCTGTCCATAAGAAAACCCATGGTCTGACTGTGTATAAAGGATCTGTAAAATGTGTGTAAGAAAGAGTTTTTGTACCAAGGTGCAAAGCTCTCCTTTCTTCTGCAGAATAAAGCAACTCTTCCTTATCCCTGTCCGGCTGTTATTGGCTCTCAGCTAGGTGGACCTGATATTTCGGTAACACTATCTTCAAGACAGCACCGACTTCCTGAGGAAACTACAATGCATTGGCGATCTTCCTGAAAACACCATCCTGGCCACCATGGATGTAGAAGCTCCCTACACCAATATGACACATGACGATGGGCTACAAACTGCCAGGAACAGTATCCCTGATGAGGCCACAGCACACCTGCTGGCTGAGCTTTGTGACTTTGTCCTCGCCCACAACCATTTCAGATTTGGGGACAACTTATACCTTCAAGTCAGTGGGTATCCATATGGCCCCACAGCATGCCAACATTTTATGGCCAACTTAGAACAACGCTTCCTCGGCTCTCATCCCTTAGAGCCCCCTCCTCTACTTGTGCTACATTGATGACATCTTCATCATATGGACCTATGGGAAGGAGGCTTTTGAAGAATTCCACCAGGATTTCAACGATTTCCACCCCACCATCCACCTCAGCCTGGACTAGTCCACACAAGAGATCCTGGACACCACAGCAAATAAGTGATGGTCACATAAACACCACCGGAAACCTACTGACCGCAAAGTTTACCTACCTGCCTCCAGCTTC
>NW_027059163.1:0-2000 GCF_011386835.1 Chrysemys picta bellii | reverse complement strand
CCCTGAGGAACTCCACTAGTAACCTCCCTTCAGCCTGACAATTCACCTTTCAGTACGACCCATTGTAGTCTCCCCTTTAACCAGTTCCTTATCCACCTTTCAATTTTCATATTGATCCCCATCTTTTCCAATTTAGCTAATAATTCCCCATGTGGAAATGTATCAAATGCCTTACTGAAATCAAGGTAAATTAGATCCACTGCGTTTCCTTTGTCTAGAAAATCTGTTACCTTCTCAAAGAAGGAGATCAGGTTGGTTTGGTACTGTGGAAGTAGAGAAAGAACTGACAGGGATTTGAAGGGGATTTCAATGCAAACAGTCCTTCTAAGAGCAAGAGTCAGGCTAGCTGTGACCCTACTAACACGAGATTTGTAGAAGCGAGGATTGTGTGAGGCGAATGGGAAAGAACTGTGTGAGAAGTTTTTGTGACCTTGTGTAGATAAGATAGAATGTGAACTAGAGTCTAAATAAGTGAGAAAAATAAGTTATCAGGATGACCTATGTATAAACAAAATGCAGCTGTTGCTTATTACTGTCTGTGCAGTGTTGCTTATTATTGTCTGCAATAAAGGTATAAATGCTTGCTGTAATTGTTTACCTGTAGAGAGACCTGCCTAGGAGGGGGAAACTGTGTCCTAGTGCACTCTCTCCCTCTATGCAATTGCTTGAGATAATAAAGTATCTGACTTTGCTGCACGCAAAAAGACAGTGAGAACTCTGTTTTTCTCCGACAGTACTATCTACCTTTTGTAAAACCCTGTTGTATTTTGTACCAATTACCATTGACCTCAATGTCCTTAACTACTTTCTCCTTCAAAATTTTTTCCAAGACCTTGCATACTACAGATGTCAAACTAACAGGCCTGTAGTTGCCTGGATCACTGTTTTTTCCCTTTTTTAAAGATAGGAACTATGTTAGCAATTCTCCAGTCATACAGTACAACTCCTGAGTTTACAGATTCATTAAAAATTCTTGCTACTGGGCTTGCAATTTCATGTGCCAGTTCCTTTAATATTCTTGGATGAAGATTATCTGGGGCCCCCAATTTAGTCCTATTAAGCTGGTCAAGTTTGACTTCTACCTCGGATGTGGTAATATCTACCTCCATATCCTCATTCCCATTTGTCATCCTGCCATTATCCCTGAGCTCCTCATTAGCCTCATTAAAGACTGAGGCAAAGTATTTGTTTAGATATTGGGCCATGCCTAGATTATCCTTAACCTCCACTCCATCCTCAGTGTTTAGCAGTCCCATTTCTTTCTTTGTTTTCTTCTTATTTATGTGGCTATAGAAACTTTTACTATTGGTTTTAATTCCCTTTGCAAAGTCCAACTCTACATGGCTTTTGGTCTTTATCACGTTATCCCTACATGTTCTGACCTCCAATAAGGTAGCTGTGCTTGCTGATCACTCCCATCTTCCACTCCCTGTAGGCTTTCTGCTTTTTCTTAATCACCTCTCTGAGATGCTTCCTCATCCAGATTGGTCTACAACTCCTGCCTATGAATTTTTTCCTCTTTCTTGGAATGCAGGCTTCTGATAGTTTCTGAAACTTTGACCTAAATCCTGTAAATCTGGGAAAAAACCAAAGCACATCGCCACCACCCACAGGAAAACAAACCCCCAACGAGCACCAAAACACTGCTAGACCACCACACACTCCCTTCACTAGCCTGTCTGTTCCTCTGCCTGCCTCTTGGTCTTCCCTGCAAACTCCTGTGCCACTGCAGCTGTCTATATGAAATAGCTTCTATAGCAAAAGCCCTACCAATTAACGTTCATGCATGTTTATTGTATGAGTCATATAAGATACTTAATATTTCTAACAGTCAAAAATGAATGAAATAACTAAGGCCTTGGCTACACTTGCAAGTTGCAGCGCTGTAAAGCCGCCCCCAGCGCTGTAACTAACTCCCCGTCCACACTGGCAAGGCATTTGCAGCGCTGTATCTCCGTGGCTGCAGCGCTGCATGTACTCCACCTCTCCGAGAGGAATAG
>NW_027059162.1:0-2000 GCF_011386835.1 Chrysemys picta bellii | reverse complement strand
TGGTTCAGACTCCCTCTCCCAGTGCAGTGGCTGCTCCATGCTATTATTGTCATTGCTGATGGGGGCAGCGTGTTCAGGGAGGGGGTATAGCAGAGGTGAGCTGGGGTGGGGAGTCCTGTGGCATCTCTCCCCCCCACCCTGAGGCACCCTCCCCATGGCAGCTCCCCACCCCCCCAGCCTGGGGAGCCGTGCGGCAGCTCCGCAACCCAGCTCATCTCTGCTACGCCCCCTCCCTGAGCGCACGGTTGCTGCTCCACTTCTCCCACCTCCCAGGCTTGCAGCGCCAATCAGCTGTTTGGCACCGCAAGCCTGGGAGGGGAGGACAATTAGAGTGGGGGAGGCATGCTCGGGGAGGAGGCGGAGCAGACGTGAGCTGGGGTGGGGAGCTGCCGCACGGCTCCCCGGGCCAGCGGGGTGGGGAGCTGCCGCAGTGGGGAGCTGCCGCAGGGCTCCCCACCCCAGCTCACCTCTGCTATGCCTCCTCCCCAAGCAGAGGAGGTTTCCATAACCATTTGTCCCCATAACAAGTGGCACTGGTGATGATACTGGGAAACTGGAGAGTCTACGGGAATTGCTTGTGTGACTTGTGGTTAGCCAGTGGGATGAGACCAAAGTCTTCACTGTCTGGCTGGTTTGGTTTGCCTTAGAGGTGGAAAAACCACAGCCTAGGGCTGTAACTGCCCTGTTTGAGCAATTTGTCCTGAATTGGCACCCTCAGTTGGGTCCCGCCAGAACTGCATCATCACACCCCCTCTGCTGTGTGTCTCAGGGACACAGTCTGAGCCGGGATCCCACCCACACCAGCCAGAGCCAGGGTCGGATTCTCTCCCCAGGGATGGAGCCCGGCGGGAAAGTGAAGATCAGGGCCTCGTCACCAGCATCGATAAATGTCACCTGCCTCCGGTCACAGTCCAGACAAACCCGGATCCTGCTGGGGACCCGGCGCCGGGGCAGGGGGGTCACAGGGGAGGTGAGAGCCCGGAACTGACTCAGCCACCACCCAACAGCCCAGATCCCCCCCTCAGGGCTGAGGCTGACGCCTCCCTTCCTCCTCACAGACTCTCTGGCCACCCCCACAGCCCAGTATTGCCCATCCCCCACCTCCACCTCCCAGCAATGTCTCCCCGAGGTGAATCCCTCACAGCCCAGCACACAGGGACGAGTGTCAAATCTCTCAGGGTTGTTGAGCAGTCGCTGCCGTGTGTCTGCCCGTATCAAACTTTTTCCATTCTCAGACAGGACGAGTTCGGGATGAGCCGTGTCTGGATCCAGAGTCACATTCGCTGCGGGGAGAGAGAATCGGAGCGTTAGGGGCAGAACTCGGCCCTGGGGGAGGCTGGGACCATTTCTCACACTCCCCAGCAGCCCCATCCTGGCTGGGACAGGCCTGGATCCCAGTGAGCTGCCTCTGTCCTGGGCACCTGAAAATGAGCTGAGGTAGATGTCAGTGCACTTCCTGGGCATGAACTCAGCACTAAGGTTGGTGTCAGGAGTGTTTGTGTGACTTCAGCATGGGAGCTCCTCACTGCTCAGTGTGTTGTTTTTAGGGCTGTGTATGTCATGGTCGGTGTTGGTTTGGTTGGTAACTTTAGCTACAATCTCATGAAGACGTTTTCAAAGGAATTTTCTGATAATTTAAAGACCATCTCCAGCTGCAATCTCACCCTCTCTGAATGTTCCTTGGGATCCTCCTCTTTTTGTCACCAGTGCAGACGGCAGAGTGTCTAGAGGGGGAAAGGAGAAAGGAGATGAGATTTCAGGCTTTCACATTTATAACAGCGTCCCCACTCTCAACTCATAGAACTGTCTTTTAATTATGACAGAGAAACACATCAAGAAACACTCAGGTATTTAATATAAAGAGGTCTGAAACAGTCTCTTTCCTCTCTCATTAAAATTCAGGCATCTCCCAGCAATGGGACCCACATCCCTGCAGCATCACAACCATCCCTGGACAGACAATCTGTCAGTGAGATTTACTTTTCCCCTCCTCATCCTCT
>NW_027059161.1:0-2000 GCF_011386835.1 Chrysemys picta bellii | reverse complement strand
ATAAAAGCGGCCGCCCAGCCAGGCAGCGGTACAGCTGCGAGCAGCGGCAGCAAACAGGGGAGTTTGAGAGGGAGTTCTCATTGGAGGAGAAGGTACCTGTATTTGCATCTGTCTTTGTTGTTCTTGTTTGTAGGGGCCAGCAGGGGCTGGGGGCTGGGAAGGACGCCGAGCCCTGAGTAGGGGGCGGAGCTTGGCTGATCAAGGGGCCCATAAAAGCGGCCGCCCAGCCAGGCAGCGGTACAGCTGCGAGCAGCAAACAGGGCGGCTAAGAGGGGAGTTTGAGAGGGAGTTCTCATTGGAGGAGAAGGTACCTGTATTTGCATCTGTCTTTGTTGTTCTTGTTTGTAGGGGCCGGCAGGGGCTGGGGGCTGGGAAGGACGCCGAGCCCTGAGTAGGGGGCGGAGCTTGGCTGATCAAGGGGCCCATAAAAGCGGCCGTCTAGCCAGGCAGCGGTACAGCTGCGAGCAGCGGCGGCTAACAGGGGAGTTTGAGAGGGAGTTCTCATTGGAGGAGAAGGTACCTGTATTGGCATCTGTCCTTGTTGTTCTTGTTTGTAGGGGCCGGCAGGGGCTGGGGGCTGGGAAGGTGTTGTACTTAAAGTACTGCACAGGATCTTTTCAGGGGGAATAAGACAAAACGCCACATTTATTAGTAATACATGTATTCACTAACACTGTATTATATGCATATAATATATTACACTTACACTCACACACACACACAAACCCATTCCGTCTTGTTGTTACCAATTAGTTGCTCCCCTTAACTTCACTGGCCAGGTGAGTTAGATGGGGGAGGGGTGGAGCCGGGCTTCTGCCGATCCGATCCGGATCGATGCTCCCATGTTGACAAGACGAGACCCGGGGTCCTCTGCAAGACACCTCACTTTTATAGCAGCTTTCCTCTTATGCAAATCTATACCAGATTCAAACTCTGTGTCTGTGTCCATTGGTCCTTTGTGCTGCTTTCTTTTGAGTGTTGTCCCAATGCTGCAAAGAGGGTGTTTCCAAAAGAAGGAGCTTGCTTCTAACCCCCGAGGCCGTCAGTATGTCTGCTTGTCTTTAATGAGCCCACTTGACACCTTTATTGTCCTTGGGTCTGGCTCCCAGCCCCTCTCCAACAGTTGAGGCTGTCTGGAGGTGCTGCCTTCCATGCCTTGCTCATTCACACCTCATTCATTCAACAGGGCAATTGATTAAGAGTGGGGGGGAGAGTTCTTGTTTTACTGCTAGCAAAAAGAAATTTTTCTTCTATCTTATTCTATTCTTAGGGGCTATAATATTATACCAAGGGCAATGCAAAGTTTCTAAATGAGGCTTTGATACAAAGTCCCATGAAAACAGAGGTCACACGTGGGTAGACCCACCACAAGGTTATACGAAGAGGCACAATGTAAAGTCATATGAAAATTATCAGAGATTTATCTACATTGTCCCCCTTTTGACCTCTCAAGAACAATTCTTGAGTGGTCACCATATAAATCTTTTGTATTTGTTGCAAACCAACCAAACAATTATAACCAGGTGAATATAACTAAAACCATTACAATTGACTAAACACCAGATATAACATAAACACAAATGCAAACAATTATAATTATAATAATTGAAAATACAACAAAACCATCACCATTACAAAAATTGGGTACATTGACAAACAAAATGAGGCCCAAGTTTGATGCTGCAATAGCCATCAAACAATAAAAGTCACTGAGGTCAGGACATTCTTAAGCACACACAACAAATAAGATTTTGTAGGATACCACAGTTGTTATGCAAGGTTAAGCTGATTTGGACTTAAACTAACATTCAGTTGCTAAAATGTTTTAGAATTCCCTATTTTTAAGAGTTGTTCTCAGAGGTTTCTAGGGACATGAAAGATGGGGCCATACAATTATGGGCCAAGGTCTTACAGGTTATGGGGGCCCAAGAACTACCCTTCAGGGCTTGGGGAAATAGAACCAGAGTGCATAGAGGAAAGTGTGGAATTAACAATACAAG
>NW_027059160.1:0-2000 GCF_011386835.1 Chrysemys picta bellii | reverse complement strand
CAGCAGCAAGGAACGGTTCAGCTACAGGCTGAGCCGGTGCCAAATGACTGTGGAGTGCGCCTTTGGCCGTTTAAAGGGCTGCTGGCAATCTCTGTATGGGAAGTTGAACTTGGCCGAAAACAGCATCCCCACGGTTATATCCGCGTGCTGTACCCTCCATAATATTTGTGAAGGGAAGGGTGAAAGCTTCACTCAGGCATGGACCTCCGAGGTTCAACACCTAGAGGCTGAATTTGCACAGCCAGAGAGCAGGGCTATTATAGGGGCCCAGCGTGGGGCTGCAAGGATTAGGGATACCTTGAGGGAGCAATTTGAGGCTGAAAACCAGCAGTGATATCTGGTGCCCTGCACGGGAGTGAAGTGCAGTAGTTCCAATCTTTAGGAATCAGTGTTTGCTAAGCAGACTTGCAGTGCCTCTTTATTTCCTGGGCTAAGGAGTCTTTTACTTTATGCAATAATAAAGAATGTTTTCAAAGCCAAAAAATCCATTTATTGAAAAGAAAATCCATTTATTGAAAAGAAACGCAACTGCTTGGGAATCAGAAAGGGCAAAGGGGTGGAGTGGGGAACGGTACAAAATCACAGATTCACGTATGTCCTGTCTGGTGTGCCGTGCAGTGAGTGCTGCACTTCAGGATAGCTATACTGCATGGTGATGGGGATTGAGTGCAGAAGGTAAGGATTGTGGTTTTCAGGGCTGGGTGGTGAAGATACTGGTGTTGGAGGCAGCTGGTGGCGTGAAGAACCCGGAAGTTGGGGAAAGTGGGTTGGAGGTAACAGTGGGGCACAAGGGAAAGAGTTTTGGGACAAGGGCTGTGGGGAGGGGGGGGTGTTTGCGGTACTGCTCCTTCTGCATGGCTACGAGCTCCTGGATAGCGTCTGCTTGGCGCTCCAGGATGCTTATGAGCCAATCCGTGCTTTGCTGCCGGTGCACCATGCTTTGCCGCCGGTGCGCAGCGTTTTCCTGGCGGATCCTGCTTTCTCTCTCCCTCCAGTTCTGTGCTTTTTCATTCTCTTTAACAGATTGCCACATCACTTCTTGCAGCATGTCGTCTTTGGTTTTTCGCGGTCTCTTCCTGAGTCTTTGCAGTATCTGAGCAGGCAATAAGAGGGACGGCTGAGGTCTCAAGGTTCTTGCAGCTGTATAGGCAAAATGCAACATTTAACAGAGGCAGCATTGTTTATAGCAGACAGAGTAATGATTTCCCCCTCACTTAAGGAGGGCACACACAGGGTCTATACAATAGCATAATTTTCGTGTCCCAAACAGAGCACACATAACCCACAGGAACCTCAAAATGGTAAGGGGGACTGATTGTTTCAGGGCTGTACTGTCCTCTGGGTTTCTGTGCCTTGGGGAGAGCCAACAGCTGCAGGGGGCACCTACACTGAACACTGTCCCAACATTTTCCACAGGAGTTCGTCCTGGATGATATCTCGCTGCTGAGGGTGACCTGGGAAGCAAGGGAGGGTCTTCTACTGCAATGCAGCTTCCGCCCTGGCCCATATGCAGCTTGCCTGTGTGCAGCAATGGTCCCCCCCCGCCTCTCGTGGCACAGTGGCACGGACACATTAGCCTGGCTGGCACAAGGACCACTGTGGTTCTCCCGATAAACCTGCACAAGTGCATTGCACACGTTCTGGATGAGACATTTGAAGAGATTACCGAGGCCGATTACCGCGATGTGATAAACCACATCAATGCACTATTCCGCATCTAGGCATGCATGCCTAACCCTCCTTTCCCAAAGAGCCCGCACCAAAAAAATTTCTTCCCGAAAAAAAAACGCTTACCGGGAACCTGCTCTTCTGTTTGACCTCCATCAAGTACCGGCTGCTGTGACTGGCTACCTTCCTCCTGGCTCGAGAAGAGCTCCTGGCTGCACGCCGCCAGGGATTCCGGGGTGTCTCCATCCGCCCCACCACCCTCACTCCCATTTTCCTCCTCCTCCTCCCACCCCGGCTCTGAAGTGTCCATGGTGGTGCTCGGAGTGGAGATG
>NW_027059159.1:0-2000 GCF_011386835.1 Chrysemys picta bellii | reverse complement strand
TAGGGTTGCCAGGTGTCTGGTTTTCCACCAGAACACCCCGTTGAAAAGGGACCCTGGCAGCTCTGATATAGCACTGCTGACCGGGCTGTTAAAAGTGCAGTTGCGGCGTAGGCAGGCTCCCCAAAGTGGGCAGCATGTACCTGCAGCCCCTAGGCACAGGAGTGGCCAGAGGGACTCTGCGTGCTGCTCCCGCCCCAAGTGCCTGTTCCACAGCTCCCATTGGCTGTGAATGTCAGAGTGGGAAAGAGTGAGCGACAGAGGGAGGAAGGGAGGGATGGATGATGGTGTGGGAGGGCAGGGGGCAGGGAAAGGGTATTTGGTTTTCTGTAAATAGAAAGTTGGCAACCCTAGCAGCAGGGCAACTAGAGGAGGGTTGGGTACAAGGCGGTGGGGTGGGGGGATTGAGGGCCAGGCAGAAGGAATGTGGGGCGGCCCCAGAGGAATGCTGCCATCAGCAAATACACCCTAGTGAGTTGGGCTGGGCTGTGGGTAGCAATCTGTGCTGGTGCAGCTGGCACCTCCTCACCATTCCTCCCTGTGCTGACCTGAGAAATAATTCTGTGTGTCTCAAAAGCTTGAACCTGGCGCCACCAGAAGCTGGTCCAATAAAAGCTGTTACCTCACCCACCTTATCTCTCTCATATCTTTGGACCAAGATGGTTACAGTAATACTGCACAGGGCAGATTAGCACATTCCTGTTGCCCCAATTGGAAGAGCACAAAGTCCCCCAGGAACCACAGTCCATCATGGATCTCGCCACCTTCCCTTCCAAGTGCATGCCTTCTACCTGTCTTCTCAAATATAAGCACATAGCAACAAATTCATAGAACCTCCCTTAACAAATAAAACTCAGAGTGGAAAAGAGGAGACTAAGGGGGGATATGATAGAGGTATATAAAATTCTGAGTGATGTGGAGAAAGTGAAAAAGGAAAAGTTATTTACTTGTTCCCATAATATAAGAACTAGGGGCCACCAAATGAAATTAATGGGCAACAGGTTTAAAACAAATAAAAGGAAGTTCTTCACACAGCGCACAGTCAACCGGTGGAACTCCTTGCCTGAGGAGGTTGTGAAGGCTAGGACTATAACGGGGTTTAAAAGAGAACTGGATACATTCATGGAGGTTAAGTCCATTAATAGCTATTAGCCAGGATGGGTAAGGAATGGTGACCCTAGCCTCTGTTGTCAGAGGGTGGAGATGGATGGCAGGAGAGAGATCACTTGATCATTACCTGTTAGGTTCACTCCCTCTGAAGCAGTACTGTAGCTAGAGCTCAGGCTTTTTTACCATCAGTGTCACCAGACCCTACTTTAAACATGCTGTTTTATTATGGTAGCAGCTAGAGGTCCTAACACCATTGTGCTAGATGATGTGCAAACGTGTAATACAAAGGAAAGGAAAGCACATCAGTTGCTGTGGTTGACTCCAGCTGATTCAATTGAGAGGGAATTCTCTATGGCCACAAATGGTCCTGAGTTATTTTGTGTGTATAACTTTATGAAATTGCTTATCCATAGTTTCTTACATCTGAATGATTTATTTGAATAGTCACAAAGATAGGATAGACAGCATTCTGTATTTATCACATTTATAACTGGTACAATATGTTTTTAGGAGACAAAATAATGTGGGATCCATATGAAACTACAATGAAACATGAATACCCATATAGAGAACCAGTGGAGACTGAAGCAGTACGGTAAGATAATATTGGCTAGATTAATGCTAACCCTTCTGCTAATTTTGTTTTTGTGATGTATTAAAAACCTGTTGTCAAGTATCAGGGGGTAGCCGTGTTAGTCTGTATCTACAAAAACAACAAAGAGTCTGGTGGCACCTTAAAGACTAACAGATATATTTGGGCATAAGCTTTCGGGAGTAAAAACCTCACTTCTTCGGATGTCCAGATGACTAACTGTTGAGTTACAGTGGGCACTTGGTAAAAACAAAACCCAACAGATTTAATGCATGATAGTATGTGACTTTACCCCAGTGTT
>NW_027059158.1:0-2000 GCF_011386835.1 Chrysemys picta bellii | reverse complement strand
CTGGGAACTCAGCCCTTCGGCCAGGCGACCATCTTTTAGTCCCACTCCTTCCTGGGTCGCGCTCATCCCAAACTAAAAGTCAAAAAATGTCTTTAACTGAAACAAGATCCTCTGTCCCTTGCGGGCTTTTCCTCAGCCTGACTTTGGCTCGGCCTGCCCTTGCTGGCCTTGGTAGCCCTTTCTATGGCCCTGTACATCCCCTTCCTTAGAGACCGTGGGAGAACCAGTCCTACCCTGGATTCTAGGTTCTGCCCCAAGGCCCTGTACCGAACAGCTAGGCCTGCTCCTGTACCTTTGTTGCGGTTTCCCCTGGTTTCCCCTCAGCTGGAGCTCACTCTGTAATCCATTTGGCCTAGCTCCAGGCTTTATAGCCCACAGGCCAAGCCCCCCGTTATATACCCTCCTCCTTAGAACCTGGCCCACGCGGGGGCAAGTTCTATTCTTCTCCAAGCTTCATCCCTCCTCATCTCATCGCTGTCACCGGCTGCGCGCTTGTACAGCCTATGCGCAGTGTCTGCAGCTCCACTGCCAGCTCGCTCGGGGCAAACCTTCTCTTCTGCAGTATCCCGACGCTCTTCCTGCAGCCACTCAGTCTCATGAACAGCTGCTTGCAGAGCCTCTTCTGAAGCCTTTAGCGTCTTCTGTTGCCTTTTTGCTACTGCCGCTGCATCTGCCAAAACCTTTTCGGTCAGGGTCTGAGACCCCACCATGGACTGCTCCACCCTTGTGTTTGTCCCTCCTCCAGTCTGCTTCATCTCTGGGCCAATCATTTCGTCCTTCATCTCCCTGCAGCACCCGTCAGGGTGTGTTGGTGGAGGGTCTGCAAGGTCCATGGCCACCCCAGCCACCTCCACCTTGCCTGCCTCATAGGGGTTTGTGTCAGAGGACACCTTCTCCTTTCTTTCTAACTTCTTAGGGCCCTGGCCCCTCGTTCAGCCACTCAGCAATTTCCTAAGCAGGCCGTGTCTTTTGATATGGCCTGCTTCTCTGCCCCCAAACCAAAGAACTCTTGCTCCCATCTTGGCATTAGGCCACGCTTGTACCCTTTCTCATGCCTTTCTCCCTGGGCTAACCTTCTCAGCACAGCCCAGGCATGCTCTCCTTCTCTGCTCTTTTTGTCCATGGGCATAGCAGACCCTGGGTTGATTTCCCTTTGGAGGATCTCTCACAGGTATTGCTGCTGCTGGGTCTGTAGCTCCACCTGCACTTCCTTCTGCGTCTGTTGGTTTTCTAGGAGCTGCTGGAGAAACCCCTAGATCTGCTTTGGCTGCTTAGCCAGTCCCTGGAACTGAAGTGGGAAATCCAGTGACTAGCTTAGTCCCTTGATACACCTGCTTGGGGGAGGGATAGCTCAGTGGTTTGAGCATTGGCCTGCTAAACCCGTGGTTGTGAGCTCAATCCTTGAGGGGGCCATTTAGGGATCGCGGCAAAAAACTGTCTGGGGATTGGTCCTGCTTTGAGCAGGGGGTTGGACTAGATGACCTCTGGAGGTCCCTTCCAACCCTGATATTCTATGATTCCTTCAGCAACCAAGACTTCCCTCACGGATCACAGGGGGAACTCAATCCTGCCAACTATGCCAATCATAAATGAATCTACTCATCGTTAGGTGCCCCCCAGCGGCCAGGCATGGCATCACAGCCCTCTCGCTGGGCTAGCGTCCCCCATCCATGGTCGCTCCAGCACCACGGCAGTTTCTCTGCCTGGTAACTCCGGCCAGGTCACCACCTTTAGTCCACCCTTCTGGGGCCCAGCTTGCCTCACACTAAAAGTCCAAAGAGGTCTTTCCACAGACAGAAGTCCTTCTGCCATCGCTGGGGCACTTGCTCAGCCTGTAGCCCCCTTGCTGGGCTTGGGAACCCTCTCCAGGTGCGTGTACACCGCCTCCTCTGGGGCCAGTAGGGGAACCCAGTCCCACCCTGACATTGATAGCAGCTCAGGGCCCTGGACCCAACAGCTAGGTCTGCACCATTCTCTTTGCTGCACTTTTCCAACCTCTC
>NW_027059157.1:0-2000 GCF_011386835.1 Chrysemys picta bellii | reverse complement strand
AGGAATATTGACAAGCTCACCCATCAAGTGAAATTCCCCATGGTGCAGAGAGCTGGGCCAAGGCCTGTGCCCCAGGTAAACTTGCAAACCAGGGTTTAACTCCCCAGTGTTCACACACAAGCTCAGAGTTGTGCACTCCACTGTAATGCAGAGGAGTGGCATTTCCTCTGGGTCCTCTGTCACCCCTATAAGACCCTACTGCAATAAAACACAGCCCTGTTCCTCATACCCACTCAGAGGAAAGCTGTGTGAATGTTCCCCGCTGTGATGGGGAAGGAGCACAGGGTAAAGTTCTAGCCCCACTGAAGTCATTGGGAACTTGGCCATTGACTCCCATAGTGCTGGGAGTTCACCCACAGCCTTGCTGATCACAGGTCAAACAGAAGCATGGACACTCCTCAGTTCAATGCACCTAGGGGTGTTTGTTGTTAACCAAGAGAAGAACTGTTGTCGGAATGACCTGTAACTGGGCATGCTGGCAAAGTCCAACTGGGGGACTGGATGGGAGGTCAGCCAGGAAGACATGACTGCAGGTGTTTGGCGAGAACAGCTGTGGAGGTGGAGAGGGAGGTTGAGTTGGGTGCTTATCTAAGGGCAAGGAAGCATGGTAGGAGATAGGTTAGATCATGTCCAAATCCCACTGCCATTTGTCCTGCCTGCTGGGTCCTGTTCTCTGCCTGTCTTCCTGCCCAGATTCTCCCTTCCCTATCATGTTCCCATTGGCTATAAACAAGGCATTCTATATGCGACAGTGGGCTTGTCCTCAATATTGCAGCAGGACCCCTGTGGAGAGTTGGCTGGATGTGACCGAGGGAGCTATCATATGAGTGGAAGGCAGCAAAAAACCCACCAACAACCCCAGCAGCTGTAGACAATAGACTACCCCTGAATGTGAAAAGTAGGGCATGGTCCTGTGGCTCCAATTAACCACCAATCTTCTCAGAGGCTGCTGGTGGTGGGAGAGGTCTGGGACCTATGTCAGATCCAGCTCACTCCACTGCAGGAAGGAAAAGCCGTGCTAAAGAGCAACAGACTGTACTAAAGACAGCATCAGATGGGTCTGTGGTGAAGTGACCCCTTGGAAAAGAAGCCCCTGAATTTGGGAGAGTTTAGGTACAGGCTGAGGCCTACCTCCATGTAAAGACTTCAAACAGACAGGAAAATAACCTTTGGGTTTCTAGAGCTTGATGAACTCATGGGGAAATGGGACAATAAGTGGGTGTAGATGATAAGATAAATACTATTGCAGTCCTGTTTAACAGAATTGCTACATTCTCTCTGGCTCCCTTGCCACCCTCTTCTCCCTTCTCCCCCTCCCCTCGCCCCTGTATATAAATTCTGTGGTGGTCAAGTCACTCTGGCCCACCAGGCAATCACTGGTGATGCTGGGAATTTCCCCCCACGAAAAGCTCTGCTGAAAACTTACAGTTGTTTTCTTGCTCAGATTTGTTTGAAACTTTTTTAAATGGACACTCTGAAAACAAGCCATGTTCTGTATGAAATGTTTTGATGGGGAAATGTGATTGACCTTTGTCTTATGTTGCTGAAATGCTACAAGCTGAGGAGCTTGCAGTAGATATGGCGATATTTTAACAGTGGATGCCTTTTAATTATGTCAATATGATCAGTACAGCATCCCCTGTGCTGTTGCATTTTACTGTTTTTTATGCTGTCTCTCAATTTTTAATTGTGCTTGTCCTGCAGAGTTTAGTATTGAAAATGAAAATTGGCTGGGGAATCTTTTCACTAGTTCCCATTTGTGAGATAAACACGCTGGTTGGCTGTTCAAATGCTCAGCAATGAAATAATTAACATAGACATTCTCAATTTGCTACAGAATTAACACTTCTGTTATGATGCACTGAGCAGTTCACATCTCTGAGCTATTGTTTCTGCCTGCCTGCAGGCTCAGGATGACAGCTCTGCAGTAGGAAGGGCTTTTTCTGACACCACAAAGGCTAGAACCGTAGGCTGGGATTGTTGAAGGCTCCCAGAAGACC
>NW_027059156.1:0-2000 GCF_011386835.1 Chrysemys picta bellii | reverse complement strand
GAGAACTATCCACAGTGACTTCAAGATCTCTTTCTCGAGTGGTAACAGATACTTTAGACCCCATCATTTTAGATGTATAGTTGGGATTATGTTTTTCAATGTTCATTACTTTGCATTTATCAGATTTGAATTTCATCCGCTAGTTTGTTGCCTACTCACCCAGTTTTGTGAGATCCCTTTGTAATTGTCACATTCTTCTTTGGACTTAACTACCTTGAGTAATATTGTACTGTCTGCAAATTTTGCCACCTCACTGTTTACATTTTTTCCAGATAGTTTATGAATGTGTTGAACAGTACTGGTCCCAGTAGAGATCCCTGTGGGACACCATCATTTACCTCTCTCCATTCTGAAAACTAACCATTGATTCCTACACTTTGTTTCCTATCTTTTAACCAGTTACTGAACCATGAGAGGACCTTCCTTCTCATACCATGACTGCTTACTTTGCTTTAGAGCTGTTGGTGGGCAACCTTGTCAAAGGCTTTCTGAAAGACCAAGTACACTATATCCAATGTAATTATATTATGGTTGCTATTATCAAACAATTCAGCTTTATTCACCTCTTGGATCAGACCTCATGCTTCACTTAGGTCTAAATCAAGAATTGCTTCTTTCCTTGTGGGTTCCAGGACTAGCTGCTCCAAGAAGCTGTCATTTATGATGTCTAGAAACTTTATCTCAGCATCCCATTCTGAAGCAACATGTACCTAGTGTGACATTTCCCAGGGTACAATCTGGACTGATAAACAGCTGTGTCCCTTCAATTCTCTAACTGGGGGTGCCTTTTACACTGCTTTCCCGTGAAAGCTATTACTCCTGGTGTCTTCACAAGCAGCCCCTAGCATGTAAATCACTCCCAGTTCAACTGTGAGAGTGTTCTGGCCAGCCAATCATGAATTATACTATAGGGTAACACCAGCAAATTTTCAGTCCCAGACATAGTTCTCCAGCTGAGGCCTAACCAGTGCTGAGTAGAGCGGTACTATCACCTCCCACGACTTGCCTCTGTTAATGCAACCTAAAATTGCATTTTCTTTTTTCCAACAGCATTGCATTGCTGACTCATGTTGAGATTGTGATCCACCACAACTCCCAGCTCCCTGCTCTTCCTCCAGGTACAGCCTGGGAAGTTAATTGGCCCACCTACCTACCTTAGCACTTTCATGCCTTGTGTGAGGTGCTCACATAGGATTGACCTCAATTAGCTATTCTGAAGTAAACACTATTTGGTCTTTGTCTCTGCTGTGATTTTACTGCAAGATAGTTCTGTCAGTGTAACAATCTGTAAAATGCTTTGCATTGAAGACATAGCCTGATGAGACTGGAACATGGATGAGGGCAATTTGGCTGAGGTTCAGTTATAACAGAGTGCCGGCACTGATGTAGTTAAGGTTGAGTATCACTCTCTGTTAAAAGGTGGGCTAACCTAAGGACTCTAAAATCTAGATGCTTAATCAGGTTGTCTTGACATTTGCTGTTCTTCATGGGGATGCAGGGTAAGATTAATAGTCCAAATTGGGGATCAACTGTGCAAGGGTTCATGAAATAGAATCCCCCCAAAAATATCATTTTACACACCAACTCATTTTTTAACTTTTTTGGTGCACACCTGGAGTTCAAACTATGACTCTAATCATCCCCCCAACTGATCTCAGTCATTCAGCATTTTCCTCAGCCAGTGCATGGCACCCACTGTCCATTTTGATAAGCTATATTTTAAAAGTTATTAATCTTTGTCATAACCATACAGCTAAGGGTAGCCTAGAATTCCTCCTTACCTGTAAGGGGTTAAGAAGCTCAAATAACCTGGTTGGCACCTGACCAAAAGGACCAATGGGGAAAGAAGATACTTTCAAATCTGGGGGTGGGGGTGGGGGTGAGGGGGAGGCTTTGTTTTTGCTCTTTGTTTGTGTGCTCTCTCTCGGGACTGAGAAGGGCCAGGCAGAAATCCATCTCCTCCAAACTATCCTGAACTAGTCTCTAATATTACAAAAATA
>NW_027059155.1:0-2000 GCF_011386835.1 Chrysemys picta bellii | reverse complement strand
CAGAAAAAAAGTATTTTGGTCCAACTCCCCTCTCCCCCCAGTTCTAATGAACAATATATCGTGTTGCTCAGAGTAAAACTATCCCAATTCAAATTAGTCGTGAGGCTCACATTTTCAACAGTGAGGGTGGTTAATGGCTGGAATGAACTACCATGGGAAGTGACGGTTTATCCAGCTACAGCTGCTGTGAAATCAAGACCCGATGGCTCTCTGGAAGATACACTTAATAAAACACCAGTTAATGGGCTTAATACAGAGGGTAACTCTACAGAATTGTGACCTGAGTTATACAGTCAGACTAAATAATGTCATTGTCCTTTCTAGCCCTTAAAATATATGATCAATTTATAGCATTGCTGTAAGTAAACCTATAAAATCACTATATGGCATTGACAACAAGGAGTCCTGTGGCACCTTAAAGACTAACAAATGTATTTGGGCATGAGCTATCGTGGGCTGGAACCTTCTGGGTTCTCTTTGCTGAAACAGACTAACATGACTACCCCTCTGAAATATATGGCATTGGTGGGAGTAACATTACATGACCATTATTATTGATACTACTTCATTAATTCATTAGTATTGGGCTTAATCCCAACCCCATTCTGTTAGGTGCTGTACCAACATATAACAAAAAAACAACCTCTGGCCAAAGGAGCTTGTAATCTAAGCTGAAAATAAGAGACAACGGTACAGATGACAAACAGATGGGGAGCAACACAAGGTGACAACAAGATGATTGAGAATAAAGCTGAATAACAAGTCGCTAGAGCCTTGTCAGAATTTGATTTTTAAGTTTTTTAGAATTTGAATTGATAATATCAATGTTTTATTTTTAAACCTTTTTTATTTTAAATGTTTAAATCTTTACAATTGCGGGAAATTATGGGGGATCAGACAATGGGAGGTCAGACATAATTTTGTTAATGACAGCCGACACTGAGATTCAAAAAGTTAAAGCTTTATAACTGTTAAAACACAAATTGTCAACATCACATGTCAAAATATACAAAATAAATATCCTTAAATCAAACTCTAATACATTCTCAAGCTGCAGTTTTTCTTATTCTGCCTATCTGTAAATTTCAATTATTATTGATGGCAATATTTTTTTCATTGGTTTGTGTGCATATGGTGAAATCAATAATGACCAACATTTATTGAGAAAAATCTATTCCTTCCAAGCCTAAGTATATACGATAACACTGGTTAAGAATAGATGGATATAGCACTAGTATGAATACATATGTGATCAATATAAAGACAACTGCATAGTACTTCACTCTAGAAGGAAAAATCAAATGCATAATACAATGTGGGGAATAACTGGCTAGGAGAAGTGCTGCTGAGATGGATCTGGGAGTTCAAGTGGGTCACAAGTTGAGTATGAACTGCAGTTGTGAAAAGGGCTGTCTGGGGTGTATTACCAGGTGTGTTGTGTGTAAGACCAAGGCAGTGATTGTATGGCTCTGCTTGGCACTGGTGAGGCCTCAGTTGAAGTTCTGTGTCTAGGTTTGGGAGCCACGCTTTAGAAAGGACGAGGGCAAATAGGAGAGAGTCCAGAGGGGAAAAACAAAAATGACAAAAAGGGTTTAGAGTAGCAGCCGTGTTAGTCTGTATGCGCAAAAAGAAGAACAGGAGTACTTTTACAAAACCTGATCTATTAGGAAAGTTTTAAAAAAATTGGGCATGTTTTGTTTTGAGACAAGACGACCGAGGAGGGACCTGATAACAGTCTTCAACTAGGTTAAGGGCTGCTATAAAGGGGATAGAGATCAATTGTGGCAGCCCGTATGAGGCCCAGACACTAAAGAGAGCAAAAGCGTTGAATTCTCATAGTGCAAGTTACATACTGAGCATTAATTAAAACATCACATTAAGAAATTAAACCTAGAAGCAAGTTTATTTTATTTTTAATCTCAAATAACCTTGCAGGGCACGATTTCAAATAGATTAATGGTCAAGAAACAAGGAAGGGTGTCTATATTCCAACAGCCACA
>NW_027059154.1:0-2000 GCF_011386835.1 Chrysemys picta bellii | reverse complement strand
CTCCTGCAGAATTCTTTACTGGATAATGAATTAAAGAGGCCAGCATCAATTTCTACTATCAGTGGTAACCAACCGAATCCTTTTATTTAATTTCAGGTGTTTATAATGAGGTTGTTTCCCTCCTGGCAAATATGGATGACCAAGATAAGGGCAAAATTGCCCTCAGGATTGCCTTGATAGCTGAGACTAAGCTGGCTAGCGTTGTGACAGTGTTGCTAGAGAAACTGCAACAGGATGAGGTAGGGCAGTTTCATGAAATTACATCTGCTTTCCATGTGTCCACACCAAATTCTGCCTGACTTCAGGGGGGTATAGTGGAACGCATGGGGGTAATTCAGTATAGAACTTGGACTGGCGCACCATCAGTATAATCAGTATTCACCCTTCTGTCCTCAGGCATAAACTCATAATGCAAAATGCTGTTATTACAGATCAGGATGATATAATGGTCTATAAAGAGAGCGTTGTCCTTTTACACACAGTGGAGTACATGGGCTGGATATAGTAAAAGTACACTGTAGGACTTGCAGTAAGCTCTTCCAATAATACTTTGCCCTTCTTTAGCATCTTCATCCAAAAATCTCAAAGCACTTACCTAATACTAATGAGTTAAGACTCACAGCACCCTTGTGAGAATGGTAAGCATTATCCCCATTTATGGATGATTTGTCTCACAGGGAATTAAGTTACTTGCTCAACACCACTTAGCAAGTTAGTAAAAGAATGTGAATAAAACCCAAGTGAACTGACTCCCTGCTCTAAATCCTAGGCTCATTAATTATGCAAGTGTGCAGTAGTGCAGAATTCCCCCAGGAGTAATATTCAGACCCCTTTTTCCATTTATTAATACTTGCATCCAACAAGTCCATTTCTCTATTAAGGGCCAACACAGAAGGCATTTTAGTTCCAATTAAAGTACTAGGAGGCCAAGACAAGCAGTTCAATTCAGAACTGAACTTGGCCTCCTAATACTTTAATTATTTGAATCACTCAATTAATTATGCTAATTAATTTGATTAATTACTTGAATTACGTACTGCTTATGTATTCATAAGTTATCAGTGACAATTTTCAATTAAAAACATCCTCCTTCCATTTAAAAATGAATGGAAGGAGCTTCTCCCCAGTGGAGCTGTCTGGTATGATTGCAGTGTGCAGAAGCATTCCTTTTCAAGCAGAACCACTGGAATGTTTAGCCAGTCAAGAGATCTGATTGGCTTTGAACATTCCAAAGTGCTTTATGACCTTGGCATGCAGGTCACATAGATGTAGATCTAACTGCTGAGTTAATTTCCCCTAGGAGCTGTTGAGGACTTATTGCGGGAGTTGGGTATTTTGTAATTACAAATTTACAAATTCTGTCTGGAGTGGATAGAGCAAGGGCAAGGTGCTCATTTGTATTGTTTGTTTTAAATAAATGAAACTAGATAAGGGGGCATGAAGGAGGCTTATTCTGGCTCTATTCTCTCCAGGAAGATTATAATATGTAATTGCTCGGCTGCTTCTGAAGTGCTGCTAAATGCGGGGATTGGAGGGCATGGCATGTTTTACACCACTTAAGCCAATGCAGGCTGAGGAGTCGGTGTGGCCTCGTGGATAGGATTCTGGATAATGACTCAGGAGACATGGATTCTCTTCCTGGCCACAGACCTGCTCTGTTATGATAAGACTTGGGCTAGTCATTTCATGTTTGGATTGTAAGCTCTTTAGGGCAGGGGCTTATTTGCCAAATGACTGTGTGGTAATCAAGAAAAACTTTTGCCAATTGTTTGTTCTCTTTTATGTTTTGTCCGCAGCGAGACAGAGTTGACATTTACTGTGTCCTGGAGAAAATATTACAGCAGGACACCGGGGGCCTAGAGAGAAGGCTACTGAACAAAATAATAACCCTGGCCTCAAACCACATGAGAGAGACTCAGGTAAGTTAGTTCTCCCGAGATACTAATCAAAGGATCCAAAGCTTTAACTAATTAAAACTCTTTTTGAGGGGGTAAACTATA
>NW_027059153.1:0-2000 GCF_011386835.1 Chrysemys picta bellii | reverse complement strand
CTGGGGAGAGAGTGGGCAGCTCGTCAGTGCACAGGTGGCCCCGTTGCTGCCAGTGCGCTGCTGACTGCAGCCGCCCCCTCCCTGAGTCACCCACCTCCTGTGGAACAGAGCCAGCCAAGAAAACATGGCACCAGGACAGATCACAGCCCAGGGCAGGAGAATCCAGGCCCATGCAACAGGTGCACGATTGGAGGACTGGGACATGGGGCCTTTCCCCATCTAGGGGGAGGCAGCTCCAATCCAGCCCAGGGCAGGGGACTGGCTGGCTTATGGGGGTGGGGAATGGGACACGGTGCCTTTCCCCTCTAGGGGGCACAGGCCCCAATCTGACCCAGGCCTCCAGCCTAGATGGAAGTGGGGTGGGAGGTGGGGAGAGCCTGCCCACAGGATGTGGAGGGGAAGGGGGACACCAACTCGTAGAAGTCCAACGTGGAGATCTTGAGGAAGATACAGTCACGGTTGGCCTTGATGGTGAAGATCAGGCTCTCTCCTGCAGGGAAGGGTCAGTGATGAATAAAAGGAGAAACTACATGACAGGGAGGGATTCAGACAGCAGGATACTGGAGGTGGGGGAATGGAAATAGCTAAGTACTGAACAGTCTCGCTCTTTTCTGCAGGTGTTATGGCCAAGGCTTCTAGAGTATGTGGTGCCAGCTCAGTACACGGGTACTTTGAAGCCTCTCTGCAGATGCCTTAGGGAACTGGCTGAGAAAAAGCATCAGGAAGGAGAAGAAGCTGCTTGCCTCGACTACGGTAGACGAGGTTTATAACAGAAACTCTTTCATTTGTTCTCTCCAGGCCCTATGCTTGCCAGCAAAATTCTGATGTGACTTTGGGGAAATTCCCGGTCAGCACAGCCAGCTGGCCCACCATCTCCCCAGGCTGCGGCAGTAAGAGGCACACATTCTCCGCCTTGTCAATCATGCGCTGGTAGACGTGTAGGCAGCCCCACAGCACAAAGTGAAGGCTGACGTCCTGTTGGGGGGTGGGGGCGGAGGAGAGAGAGGAACATCAGCCCCAGCACCAGGGTGAGGGGCAGGCCTGCCCCCAAGGTGCGCACCCACAGATAGGCGGCCAGGAGACCTGGGGGACAGCCTACAGCTCCGGCTGAGCCTGAACTCTCTGGAGCACCCCACTAACCTTGGCAGAGCCACAGCCCAGCATAAATTCCCCCAGCTCCATGGAAACCAACCCCTCCCCATTCCAGCTGTGCAGGGGCTTAATGTTTCCTAGGCCTGAGGCCCAGCACCCGGGGGAGCGGGGGGGAACGAATGGGGGGTGCTGCTAGCAAGACACGCCAGTCCCTGAGCTCCCAGAGTCCTGGTTGCCTGCTAGTCAAGGGCTGAGGGGTAGTGCTTGTAGTGCCCCCATCCCAGCTGCTTTTCCTATGGCAATCTCCCTAGAGCAAAGGAGAACTGTCCTCTTCTCTTGGAATCAGTCCTGGCAGGAATTCCACCCACCCTGGCCTCAGCTGAGCTACTTTCTTTGCCGGGGATCAGCAACCCTTTTGAAGCCCTTGGTATGCGGGTGTAGGTGGGGGCAGAGGCTGAAGCTCCAGCAGTTTCCACTGGAGGACACCACCCTGTCTTTCTATGGTCTGATTAGGGCTCACCATGCATCCTGGAGCTGATGGATTGTCCTTGGTGGGTCATGTCTTTGTGTGTAATGGAGCTGTGTGCCAGAGAGGGCCAGAGCAGATGCACCATGCATGGCCAGGAATGGGCTAAACCGTCTCTAATGCCAGGTGAGTAAAACCATGGCCACATAGAGACTCCATGGGGACTGAATATGACCCTTCGCTACCAAGAACACAACTCAACAATGCCCTTGAAACAACTTGAGTCATGACAGTGGTGATCCCTTCCAGCCCCTCTGAGGCGGGTCAGTATTATTCCTGTTAGCTGGGGCACAGGAATGGAAAGAGACTGGTTAAGGTCTTCCACAGCATCACTGACAGAGGCAGGACGGAAGCACAGTACTGAGACCAGACAAGCTCCAAC
>NW_027059152.1:0-2000 GCF_011386835.1 Chrysemys picta bellii | reverse complement strand
AGGCAGAGAGGTGGGCACTGCCCGAAGTGGGGGCTGGGGGGAGAAGGGCTGTGTGGATACCAGGGGCTCGCTGAGGGAATGCCAGGCGGAGGGGTGGGCACTGCCCAAAGTGGGAGCTGGGGAGTAAAGGGACTGTGTGGATACCAGGGGCTCGCTGAGGGAAGGCCAGGCGGAGGGGTGGGCACTGCCCAAAGTGGGGGCTGGGGAGTAAAGGGACTGTGTGGATACCAGGGGCTCGCTGAGGGAATGCCAGGCAGAGAGGTGGGCACTGCCCGAAGTGGGGGCTGGGGAGTAAAGGGACTGTGTGGATACCAGGGGCTGGCTGAGGTAAGGCCAGGTGGAGGGGTGGGCACTGGCCGAAGTGGGGACTGGGAGGAGAGAGGGGCAGTGTGGATACCAGGGGCTGGCTGAGGTAAGGCCAGCTGGAAGGGCAGGGCCTGGAGGGGGATGGGGGGCAGGCCCTGCCCAAGGCAGTGGGACAGGAGTCCCAAAGGAGGCAAGAGGGAGTAGGGGAGGGAGGCACCTGCCCTGGGCTGGGGGTGCTGTCTAAAGCTCAGCCAGTCCCTCTCCTCCATCCTGGGCCCTGGTGTGTTGAGGGACTGCTGGGGTGCGGGGGACATGGTGAGAGGGGTCCAGGGCTCCAGGCTCTTGGACACCCCCTCCCCCGTAGAGGGCAGGGTCCTGGCCACGCACTCCCAGGCACAGAGGCTCCTACACCCGGGAGGTGGGGGTGTGTGTCAGGGCTGTACCCCCCACAGCCCAGCCAGGCTCAGCCTTACCTGACAGCAGCCTGGGAGCTGGTGGTGGGGACCGGGTCTGATATGAAGGGCCACAGTTTGTTGTCCAATTTCTTCTCAATGATGTCCTGGCGGGGGGAGGGGGGAAGAGGACAGGTCAGCAGGGGCCAAGCAGCAGGAACCTTGGACCTGGTGGCCAAGCCAGGCCCCATTGGGGGGAGGGGCTGGGACGGCTCCTCCCTGAATGATTGACAGTCCCTGGGGGAGCAGCCTGGGGCCCCCTTTCTGGGGGCATGGGAAGCCAGCAAAAAGCACGTTGACTCCTCCCGTGATGCCCCCCCATCTCCCCACCTCCCCTTCAGCTGCTCAGTGCCCTGCTGTGAACTCCCCACCCATCCACCGTTATGGGGAGGGCAGAGACCTCCTGAAGCCAGATCCAGGGCCCCTCACTTGGGGGAGGAGGGAGGCAGGGGGCTGCCCTCAGTGCCCCTTCCCTGCTGCGGGCAGATCCAGGCCCTGCCTCTTGCCCCATGAGGTGTGTCCCAGCCATGCAGGGGGCCCAGGCTATGATACATCCTAATACCACATAATAGGGGCTTTTACATTAATCCGCTGCGTTGACTTGTACCGGGAGGCTTAAGGCCTGTCGAGCTGCGGCTAGCGCGGGGGGTGGGGGTGGGGGGGTTGGATTAGGCACAGGATTGAGGCTACCTCAACTGCCTGCCCCAAAATCCCACAGGAGGAACCATCACAGCGCTGGAGTAGGGGACTGGGAGCCTCTCTCGGGTGGGGGGGTTAATTCTTGGCCTGGAGGAGCCCCAAGCCAGTAGGCTGAAGGCAACTAAATGTGCCCCCCACCGCCTTGAAGAGTGCCCCACAGGGCAGGGCGATGAGGGGCTCAGCCCCCAGCAAGCAATGGGGGAAGGAGCGACCATGTCACCTCTCACAAGCTAAGCAGGTTTGGGCCCAGGCAGCGCTTGGATAGGAGACCTCTAAGGAAAAGCCAGCGGGTGCTGGGGGGTGCTAGTGAGTCAGCAGAGGGTGCTTTATGTCCCCAGCGCGGTGCTAGGGGGCGCTGTCCTGCAGGGAGCGGGCGGGGGGCCCAGTAGGAGGTGCTCTCCCCTGGCAGTCAGTGCTGGCCCCAGCGCGGTGCTAGGGGGCGCTGTACTGCCAGGAGCGGGCAGAGGGCCCAGTAGGAGGTGCTCTCCCCTGGCAGTCAGTGCTGGCCCCAGCGCGGTGCTAGGGGGCGCTGTCCTGCAGGGA
>NW_027059151.1:0-2000 GCF_011386835.1 Chrysemys picta bellii | reverse complement strand
GATCCGGTGGGTTCTGGTGTGGCCGATCTCTAATCATAAGGGGGAAATAACAATAATTATTTGCACTGCGGCAGCCCCAGTCATGCCCGTGTTTGTTTGAAAAATGTAACCAATGGGTAGCATTGGAAGGGCGGAGGTGGTAGATGACACTGCAATAGCAGATGAGCCTCACAGTGTTGATAGCCTGTGAAGGGCCTTGGATTGAAAACAAGCTGGTTGTGTTTGATAAAATGGGGAAGGGGAAGCCAGAAGAAGGAAACAAATGGAGAAAGTCTCACTTTTGAGGCGTTACATAGTTTTGCCTTCATGTCTCTTCAGCCTTATTTCTTCTTTCTTTCTCTCTCCACTCTCCTCACACTCCTCTTCTATACAGCAATTTCTCCTTTTATCTCATTCTCTCACCTGTGGCTTCATGCAACCCCCCTATGCTCCCTCTTCAAGCATCCTCCCTCCCCCTCCTTCAGATCCTTGCCTTGCACATTGCTTTCCATTGTTGCTTCTGTGCCAAAATTATTTCTTCACCATTTCCCACCTGTATCATATTCCTGTGTCACGGCGAATGACCTAGAGAGACGAAGGACCTGGCAATGTGTACCACTAGTAGGCATAAGAAATTGGGACTGGAGTCAAGTGGCCAGAAATCTCCTAGAGCAAGGATAGCATAGATTGAAGACACAGTTGCCAATTCTCATGATATTTGGTGCTTCTCTTAAAGCCCCAGGTCCTTCAGTCATGTGATCAGAATCTCCTATTTTTTTTAAGTATGTTTCTAGCCCTAAGGGTTGCTAAGAAAAGCTTGAAAACGTGACTCTCTCCAGGGCCCAGAAACATTGTTCCATTGCAATTTGCTGACTGAGTGAAATTGGGACATTTCGTGAAGAAGGGCCAATTTCACTGCAGCACCATGGAATTGAGGAAACTCTGCCTGCATCCGAATCCTGCCTGGTTTCTGCTAGTTCACCTGCCCAGCTCCTTTGCAACCTGCCCAGTGGCCTGCTAGCAACCTCAGAGCTTCCAGAGTCCATGGCCTTGGAGCAGACACACATGCCGATTGCTCTGGGGGCTGGGAACATCCAAAATTGTCAGTGTCCATGACTCCAGGGATCCGTTCCCTTTTTCAGAAACTTTTCAAAAACTGTGGGTTTGTTCCTAAACCAAATTCTGAAAAATAAAAATCTTGTACAAAACAGAATTATCCTTCCCTGCCCCATCTCTAAACCCCGTGTGTATTATTTTTTAAAGATCTCAAGATTTTAAGCCAATTGCATGATGTTTGGAAGCCTGATTCATGGTTTTCAAATGCTTGAGATTGGCAACACTGCCAGGGGATGTGTTACAAAGCAGTAGTAACCAAGTGACTGGGACATAACAGACATTGTAGTCATCTAAAAGGATTATCTGGAATAGGGTGACCAGATGTCCCGATTTTATAGGGACAGTTCCGGTTTCTGGGTCTTTTTCTTCTATAGGTTCCTATTACCCCCACCCCCGTCCCGATTTTTCACATTTACTGTCTGGTCACCCTAATCCGGAAGGATTTAAAGTATGAGTGCTTTCTAATTTACCCTCAGTGAGCAGACAATATAAAGTACCAAGCTCAAACTCAAACACATGCCAGGTATATTTCATTGAAGAACATTTGTGATAATAGACATGAATCTGGAAACTCCCTATGGGGAACTTGATGCCTAATTCCAGTCAATTTTATGGAGACTTGGATGTCTAAATCTCCTAGACAGCCTTGAAAATCTCAGCCCTATTAAAAAGTGAGTGTAAATCTAAAGGTCCATCCCAACTCTTCCCAGACATCACGGCGGCTGGTTTCCTGTAAGATATTCACTACCCACATTCAAGCCCGGCGGTGTCATTCAGATTTAATTCATGCCATGAAATTTCCTTCTTCCATGCTGCTCACTCTTGTTATCCCGGCAGGTATGGTTTCATGCACCCCTGTATAAATGGCTGAGGGCAATCACAGCATAGTGACCCAGTTCATCCTC
>NW_027059150.1:0-2000 GCF_011386835.1 Chrysemys picta bellii | reverse complement strand
GGTGACCACATGACCGGAAGCAAGGTGTGTCATGTGTCCCCTCTAAGAATTCCTCCCACCACCCTCTACCAATCAGGATGGGTTTCATCCCGAAAGGACCACCCCGAGAGGAGATTTGACCAATCAGGGCGAGTTCCGGAGTGGGGTGACCCGTCTGGAAGTGGCTTGTGTGATGCCTCTAAGAGCTCCCCCCACTGCCCTCTACCAATTAGGATGTGTTTTGCCCTGATAGGACTGCCTCAAGAGGAGAATTTGACCAATCAGAGCGAGATCCGGGGCGGGGTGACCCATCCGGAAGTGAGCCGCATGACCCCACTAAGAACTCCTCCCAAAGCCCTCTGCCAATCAAAGTGCAGCACCATTACCCCATAAGTCCCAGCGCTGGACAGAGGAGGCCATCTCTTACCAAGAACACGTGTTTTAGAAATCGTGGAAAGGCTGCTGAGTGGAAACATGGACTCCTTCACTACCCCCGTGAGAACTTTGGACTTTGTTTTAGCCCCGAGGCCTCTCTTTGTCCACCCCCTTACAGGTGGAATGCGATCACGGCTTGGGGGAGTCACCGGCGGACAAAGTGAATGGAAAAGACGTCGCACAGGTAAATGAATGATTAAGAAGCGACGGTCGAGGAGGAGGTGTAATGGGTTAGGAACTGGGGGTTGTGTAAATCGAAAAACAAGCAGTGGGGTGCTTACACTATTTCTTTTCTGAAAGTTTTAATGAAGCGTCTTGGTTTGTTTTCAAGGAGCTGTATGACTTTTAAATAACAAATCAATTGTTTGTGAGCACCTAGCTCTTGTGGGGTTTTTTGTGTAAAAGTGACCCATTTACAGCAAAAAGCTGAAATGTATGTTGTGGGAGGGGGAAAAAATCCTAAAAAAATGTGCTTACAATAAAACAAACAGGGCTTGTTCAGACATGTGTTTGAGTACAATAGAGTTGAACTGAATGGGTTTAACTACACCTCCCCCCCTCACTGAATAGCCAGGGTGACTGCGATTACTTACCCTTGTTGCCATAGGGTTAAATTTGATGGGGGTGCACTCATAGTAAGGGGGGTGGGTGGGTGTGGATGGTGAGTTCTGATTAATATGAAATGAAATAAAACCTCAGGAATTCGCAGATGCGACTGGAAAGTTTAAATATAACCCCTGGAGTTGGCAGAACTCCATTGGACAGTTTAAATATGACCCCAGGAGTTGGTGGGACACTATTGGACGGTTTAAATATGACCCTGGAGTTGGTTGATTGCTATGGGTCATTCTTTCTAGGAACCCCCCCCCCCCCCAAACTTTAAGCATGAAAGACATGTTTAATAAAAAAGCCCCAAGACATTCATTAATATCTGCAAAGGGCCCCCCACTTGGAAATGGGTACTGTTCGATACTGTAAGATGGCCCTACTGAAAAATTTATTTTAACTTACTTAAAAAAATAGCCCTGTTGTGCAGACAACTTGGTTCCCCCACCCCAGATCACAAAAGGGTGTGCTATGGGAGAGGTGCCTAAAGTCCTTAAGGATCTATTCTTTCAGAGCTGTGGTGATTAAATTAACATGCTAGCTACTATGTTGAAGTCTGTTTGAAACAATGGGCTAAGATGCTATAAAAAGCTCAGGTATGTTGGAGACTGTCCTTTTCAACAGAAACGTTCTTGAATGGCTGCTGGACTGCAGAAAGAGGTAAGGCTTGCTGTCTTTAACTCTGAAATGCCACTCTTTGCCCATGCTGTCTTTGGAAAATAATGGTGTCTAGGGTTACCATACGTCCTCTTTTTCCCAGACATGTCCGGCTTTTCGGCAGTCAAACCCCCGTCCGGGGGGAATTGCCAAAAAGCCGAACATGTCCGGGAAAATGGCGGCTCTGCTCCTCCCCGACTCTTCGGCTCTGTTTAAGAGCCGGGCTGCCCGAGCGCTACCGGCTTCAGGCAGCCCCCGTGCCTCCAGACCCTGCGCCCCCGGCTGGGCGCTTCCCCTCCCGGGCTCCAAGCGCCGGCTGGGGG
>NW_027059149.1:0-2000 GCF_011386835.1 Chrysemys picta bellii | reverse complement strand
AATGTCTTCTAAGTGAGGATAAACATTTCCTCTTATTTACATCATTGCCACTGTCTTGGCCTCTATCTGTTCCCTGCCCACATTTCTTTGCCTGCAATCACCTGAACAGTGCAGCATTGTTCACACCTTGAGATTGTTATGATAAATGTAGCACACTCAGTTCTCTTTCTCTCTTCTTGTGTCATGGCTCCCAGATGGACATGAAGAGCTGGATTGTGAAAGGCCTTGTGTGATGACCATTATCATGTTTCATCAATGGAGATCAAATCAAAGACCATCAGAACTTAAAGCATCAGCTTCTAAGAGCTATAGGAATAACTCTCTTGCTGGTAGCTGTAGTAGACTCATATCATCTGTGCATCAGACTGTGGGAGGAGAAACACAGCACACCCATTGGGTTACATGTTTCATGTGGCATGGATGCTAAATGATCCACCTTCACTTCTTGTACAGATGCACAAAAGCCTGCCATAATAGCAGGCCCTGGGCTGTAAGGACTAAACTTGCTTCTCATTCCCTGCCCCAAGCCGCCAAAGCAGCAAATTACAAGAAAGGATGCAAGGAAGAAGTGAAGCCAAGCCCTTCCACCACCCCAAACCCTGGCCCTTGGAATGTGGCCAGCATATCAGGAGGAACAAGCTATACCTCTACCATGTATTCCTAGGTGCACCAAACAAGACTGTGTGACACAATCCGTCCTGGAGCTTGCCTTGGGGTTGGTCTGCTCCACACTGGCCCCTGCAAATGGCCAGTGCTCAAGGCCTGGTGTACACTATAGACCAGGGGTTGCCAATATATGGACTGTGGGCCAAATCTGGACTGCCAGATGCTTTTGAACAAAATGAAGAATCTTTTTATTTACTTATTATTGTCATTATTGTTATTTTTGTATTTTCTCTGGAATCTGACTATACTTTGAGCAAGAAATTTGGACCTTGACAAAAAATAATTGATTACCCCAATATAGACATTTTGTGCTCACACCACGGTTGGGATCTGCTAGCATATACCTAGTTTCTCTTAAATATAGGCTTAATGTAGACAAGCCCTGGGCTTCCATGTTAGAGGCTGTACAATTCAGATTATTCCCTAAAAAATAAAGAACTAATCCTCCCTAGTACTCAGATTCTTGCTATGCATCCCAAAGGAGAGGATGAAATTAAATACACTTGAGTCAACTCAGAAGGTAAATGGAGAAGATTGTCAGTTAGGTAACCATGTTGTATTTTTCCTCTTGTTTTCTTGCAGTATTTCAGTTGGAAAAGGACAGCCAACATGCAGTGAACCCCAAAACTGGAGAACTCAGAGCTTCTCAAAGGTATCAAATGTTTTAAAACACTGACCAATTTGCCAAGATAAATCAACTATTGACAAAATGAAATTAAAAAATACTTGCGCTCTTCTAATTCCCTCTGAGGTTTTCAGATGCTTCATAAACATTAATTGATTAAACCTAACCAACCACCAGTGAAATAAAATGTATTGTTGTCACAATTTTAATGATGGGGAAACTGAAACACTGAGGTTAAAGCCCAAATTATGAAAAGGAAACTCTAATGTTGAGTGCCTTGATGTTTAAGTGCCCAACATTAAGGTCTGATTTTCAGAGGTGCCAAGAATCCACAACTCCAGATTAGGTATGTCTTCCTTGCAGTTATGTTATTTATTAGGTATATTATGGTAGTGCCTGGTAGCCGCGGTCATGGCCCAGGTCCCCACTATCCAAGGCACAGTACAGTATTTATTAGGTGTGTTACAGACGTGCCTACGAGCCTCAGAGATGGACCAGGACCCCATTGTGCTAGGCGCGGTATATTATTCATTAGGTGTATTAGGGTAGTGCCCAGGAGCCGAGTCATGCACCAGGACCCCCCATTGTGCTAGGTGCTGTACAAACAGAACAAAAAGATCAGCACCTGGGTCTGAGCCACCCAAGTTAGCTCAGCCCAGGGATGAGTGGTCACACTATGAAACCCTCCTTGAATTCCTGTGGCCTTATT
>NW_027059148.1:0-2000 GCF_011386835.1 Chrysemys picta bellii | reverse complement strand
CTGGCCCATTGGAAGGCCCCTGGCTTAAGGACCACCCTGTAAGGAGGGTTTCGTTCTCCTTTGCCATGCAAATTAAGCCACAGGTCACTCTGACACGCCCGGCAAAATGACTGCCCTCTAACCAGAGTGTAAAGTCTTATACCTCTCACGCTTAAGCTAGGGGAGCCTTTCTGTGCCTGTGGCTTAGCGACTCCCCCCGACCCTCCACCACTTGAGAAGAGTTGAACTTCTGTTTCTCTTAGTCACAGTAAATTCCCACAGAATGATTTCTACTTGGCTTTTTTGAGATTTGAAGTGAAATCTTATTTGGGACCTATCCCGGTCAGATGGAACATGGTGTGGCGAAGGGGCGGCTGTAAGGGGATGGCGGAGGCCGTGGAAAATTCGCCCCGTTTCTCAAAAAAGCCAAGAAATGGCCCAACCAAGCAAACGTCACAAAGTCTGGAAATGAACAGGGGAGGTGGGGGGCTCCTTTCGGACCCTCACTTCCGTGTAATCCTTCCTCAAGTCCTTTTGCCCTGCCCAATTTACACCGCTCAACCAACCACAACTTTCCCCTTTGTTTTCTTGTGCACAAGAAAGAACGCTGTCGGACTGACGAGCGTTAACTGTAGGGATTCGGACAGCTCCGTTAGTTGTGTCCGAATTCCAGGCCTTGTGTCTCTTTGGTGATAAAGAGAGGAGATTCCTCGGGCTACGTTGGAAGAGACTGAGGTGGCGGTCCTTTCTGAAATGTGTTCATGTTGAGATGTTGTAGGTAGATGCGGTGGTATTCAGAGCCGGCACGTGGGTGCACCTAACCCTACTAACAGGACCGCGTCACAAGTAAAAGGGGTCTTTTCTGGTAAAGGTAGGGGGCACAAAGTTGTCATTTTCTTGGTGGGGTAGGAGGTAAGTCGGGAAAGGTGTCGCTGAGGGACGGAGGATTGATTGGAAAGGGGACCCTCAGCAGGATCCCTCCCTTACCTGTTCATTTCCAGATCTTTTCACATTCAGGACTCCCCCCACCCTCATTGTGTAAAGGAGGTGTATTATATTAAAGAAAGGGTGACTGCCCTGTAATCAGGGTTCAGGTCGCTTTCCCTTTTCTCCTCTCTGCATCGGCCCTCTTCACGCCAAGGTCCAAAGTGAGCTCCCTCTAACTAGGGTGTGGGTCTTTCCCTGCCTTTCACAAGGTAACACTGCCATTTGGAAGATAGTTCTAGAAACCAGCCTCTTGAGAGGGTTCAGGGTTTGCCCTACTAGCTGTCCCGTGCCCTCCTCACTCACGCACTCAGCCAAGTCAAAGCCCGCGTCCTCTGCATCCACCTGGACCCACCTTCTGCCGCAAGCTCTCCTGCGCTCTGAAAGAGATCGGTGCCGAAAAGTAGGCATTAGGGTAATTTCCGGCAGGGCCGAGTACCTTGCCAATGTCATCTGAATCTACCTTGTACACGTGCTCTCTGCTGAGCCACAGCTAACCCGCTTCACCTCTCTCTTTCTAGCAACTCAAAGGACAAAATGGACAAGACGACACAAGCACCAAAGAAACTGCAGGAAAAGGGAAGAAAAAGCCACGGCCAACGGCTGCACACACCGCACCCCTGTACCGAGGGATCGGGTTCGACACTTCTCCTCACAGGCTTAATCCCGCTTCAGGTGCCCAGTAAAAGGACCTCCCTGTAAACAAGGATCACGGTCCATTCCTTGCCAACCAAAATGCTTTATGGGTCCCTTCCATAGCTGAGGAGGAGCGAGCCCCCTTTAAAACGGGTTGAGGTCTCTGTGAGTTTCAGCTCCTTAGGACCTAGCCTTTAAAATGCCCTGGGCCGTTGACCTCTCCCTGTCAGAAGGGTGCAGGTCTCCCCTTTCTAACTCCTCTTGGGCCGTTGGCACTCGCTGGGCAACGAGACCACCCACTTCCGAGGGAACGGAGGTCTCTCCTTTACAGCGCTTTTCGCTCTGGCCCATTGGAAGGCCCCTGGCTTAAGGACCACCCTGTAAGGAGGGTTTCGGTCTCC
>NW_027059147.1:0-2000 GCF_011386835.1 Chrysemys picta bellii | reverse complement strand
ACTAGACTGGGCCATGCCTCCTTCACCTCTATTACGCAGCAGTAAGGGTGTGAATCACAGCAAGGAGATCAAAGCTCTGTAGAGCTGGAGACAAGCTCTCTCCTCGCCACCTTTCAGATGGCAATTCTCACCCCTCCCCCACCCTCACCCTCACCCCTACCCCCACCCTCCCACACACACACATTTACAGAGGAGACTCTAGACAAAATACAGCAAAGGGTAAAATAACTGGTCCCTGGACTGTGGGAGGAGAGTTATGGGCAGGGAGTGAGGGAGCTGATGGCAAGGGGAAGGCTCCGGGTGAGTGTGGTCCCAGTGGTCAGAGAGCCTACGGGAGTTATTCACATTCTCAGGAGGCCGGGACAATTGCTTAAAACTAAGACAGGAAAGCTGGAGGCAAGACCACGCTAACCATGAAAGCAGCCTGTCGGTTTGCCTGGCACGGGGACAGTCCAGCTCGCAGCGTAGTTCTCCTACAGTCGCTCTGGACTGACTCTGGCTCTTGTCCCCACTGAGTCTCCCACCCCAGCCACCATGCGCACATGAGCCCAGGGCGATTCTGAGGAGACCCCTATTTTCTGAACAACGGCTTCAGGAAGGACCTGGCTGGCTGGGAAAGTGCAGAGCACTACAGAGCCGGCTGGGCCCTTCATGTTTTTCAGCCTGTCAGCATATTGGATTCAGACTAATTCTCAGGCTGAACTCTATTTAGAACAGGTACCTTTGTTCCTTCCTGTGCTAACGTCACTCCGCTTTGGGGGAGAATAAGGACAGAGGCCTATTAGAGATCTGTAGAAAGCCCATCTGGGAGACAGATTCTTCCACAGCTGCTGTTGTGAGATTCTGACAGCTTCCTCTGAACCATCGGGTGTTGGCTGCTGTCAGAGATGGGGTCCTGGACTGGATGGAACTCAAGTTTTGATTCAGGCTGCTAATGCCTATAGCGAGTCCTTCACTAGTCAGTACCAGGCTCCAAGAACCAGCTCCTCGGATGGTGCAAATTGGCTCAGCGCTATGGACGGCAATGGAGCTCTGCAAATTCCCACCAGCTGAGGATCTCTAGCCCTGCAGCATCAGTGACTCAGGACACTGGAGGGTGTTGGCCGAGGCTTTGAAATGATCATGGCAGTGAGAGATGGGCTCAGACTGGAAACCCCAAACCCAGCACTGGTGGACGTGGGGACGCTGAGATCTGGATCCGGAGCCAGAGCTGAATGATGTGGCTTGGGGCAGTCGCTGATTACAATAACCCCTGGTGTGTAGCTAGGCTGTGTGCACTGCACACTGGGCTCCCAACTGCAGGATTTGACTAGGAGCCTTTTAAAAAAAAAGTTTTGAGGTGCAGAAGGACATGGAAAAATGTGACACCCTGTCCCAGACCCTGAGCTATTTCTGTGGTACAGGGGTCCCTTTACGAACACAGCAGCCATCTCCATACAGCAGCTAACAAAAAAAAAAGCTTCCATGATCCTTAAATCCTGACCCTGTCCCTCTTCCATCCTGCGCTGTCCTTTATTACACAAAGGCCTTGTCTACACTTACGTCAGCACGTAGGGTGCGTGTAGCTACACGTGAAAGGCTGTGGTAGGGAGGGCAGCCAGGCTCAGCTTGGGGAGCTGCCGGTGCCGTTCCGCACTGCCTCCCCCCACCAGAGCCTTTCCCCACTGGAATCTTTCACTGCTGTGGGGAAAGGCTCTGGCAGCGGGGAAGGGGCAGGACTCTACCCTACTAAATATAGCAGCGTAGACACAGGAGGCCCTGCATGGGCAGGTAGGGTGCATAGCCATAGGGTTCAAGCGTCCCTTTACTTGCCTTAGCCAGGCCTCACCATCTACACTGCTGTTACACCCGTGCTAGCAGGGTCGAAATAGCCCCAAGTGTAGACCTACCCAAAGCAACCACCTCTGTTCCTGGAGTCCTAATTGACTGCGCTTGAAGAGGCTTGGGGATTGCAAAGGAAGGCAGGGTCCAAGTTAACACCCTAGCCCAGCAGCAGCCCC
>NW_027059146.1:0-2000 GCF_011386835.1 Chrysemys picta bellii | reverse complement strand
CTGTTGACTACTTCAATAGTAACAAAGAGGTATAAACCTTCTCCATCTATTCTGTAAACTAGTGTCCCCTCACACTGTCCGTCCCACCTGACCCAGCCTGGGACATCCCAGAAGGTTTATCACATAGGGTCTGACTTCTCTTCAAACCCTTTGCCTACAGCACTCAACCTTTCTTCTTTCACTTACTCCAGACAATCCAGCCTCTGGATGCTTTTCTCCTATTATACAGATTAGGTGCCTTCTCCAGATACATCCCACAAACTCTTTGGTGATCTCATGCCCCGTTTGTCGGTGGTATCCTTGATTTGCAGGGATTTCCCACCACTCTGTGCTAGTTTCAGTAGATTCTTGCCCGGCTACTCCCCTGCCTCACACTATCCGTTGGACTCAAGGATGAGACATTTCCACCCAAGGTCTCCCCTGGCGACTGCTCCTCTCTCAGGGCTGGTCTACACTGGGGGGGGATCGATCTCAGATACGCAACTTCAGCTTCGAGAATAGAGTAGCTGAAGTCGACATATCTTAGATCAATTTACCTCGGGTCCTCACAGCGCGGGATCGACAGCCGCGGCTCTCCCGTCGACTCCGCTTCCGCCTCTTGCTCTGGTGGAGTTCCGGAGTCGACAGAGAGCGCGTTCGGGGATCCATTTATCGCGTCTAGACAAGACACAATAAATCGATCCTCGATAGATCGATTACTACCCGCCGATCCGGCAGGTAGTGAAGACGTACCCTTAGACCTTCACTGACAAAACAAATGGGTCCAGCTTTGTCGCTTATACACATGGTGTCAAGGCTGAATCCCTACTCTGGCACTTTGAGTGCAGAAGGTGGAGGCTGGCAAGGATTTAAAAAATCAATACTTGCCACTCCAGGCTTGTATTACACTCCCAAGGTTACAGCTTTTCTCTGACCTTGTCTTGGTAAACGCTGCCACCACCCAAATGCAAAAAAAACCCTTGGACCCAGGAAGGAGCACTTGGGAATTCTTCCCTGTGGGGTATCCTCAAGCCCTTTCAAATCCCGCCCCCCTCACCCCTCCGGGGAAGAGCTGAGAAAGAAAACAAAGGAAATCTGCTGTTGCCACCAGCTAATTAAACAACATGCACAAACCTCTTAGGACACCAAAAATCCAATTCTGTTCTTAAAAAAGGTAAATTTTGTTAAAAACAAAAAGGAAGAAAGTACATCTGGAACTTAGGCTTTTTGCTAGATCTTAAAAGAAAACGATTACAAAAATTAAGCATCAAGATAGGTCTCTTGAGGTTCAGCTTCAAGGTTACAAGCAAAACAAAAGTATCTGGGGTTAGCACGGAGGAGATCCACAAGCCAAAATAAAGAAATAAACCTGATCGCGTCTAGTTAAACATTCCCTGTCCAGTGATTTTTCTCAGTATGGAAGATGAATTTTCATACCTGGTTCCAGCCTTACACAGAATTGCTGCTCCATGTCCCGTCTCCAGAGAACAGACACAGACAAAGAGAAGTTTTTTCCCCATTTTAAAAAGTTTTAGCCCTCCCATTGGATCTGTTGGTCAGGTGCCCACTCCTTTTCCTTTAGCTGGGGAACTTTGTTAACCCTTTACAGGTAAAGCAAGCAGAGAACAGCCACCAAGAGGGACTTTATAGCTAACTGGCTGGCTGGGTGTTCATAAAAGGGAGCCCCCCCCCCTTCATTTATTACACATGGTCACGCTACATCTGGCTACTTGTCCTACAGAAAACAGGCCCTGTGTGGAGTCCTCCACATGGAGTCCCATTGCTGTTCTGCTTGTTCTCCTTGATCCAACCCTTCTCTGAACAAGTAGCTCACACAGTCAGGTCCTACACAATCCAACATTCTGCTGGAAGCCATCAGAACCCTTCTTAGACTGTCAATTCTTGGGAGCTGGGCCTGTGTCTTGCTTTGTTTGCAGACAGAGCCCAGTATATTGTAGGTGCTGCCCGGATACATCATCATCCTCAATTCACCACGATTTCTGATCCTGACTAGTCATTGC
>NW_027059145.1:0-2000 GCF_011386835.1 Chrysemys picta bellii | reverse complement strand
TCTGCAACATTGTTAATTTATCTACCAGGTGTTCCGTGTGGAGGGGTTTTGAATGAAGGTAGAATATTCTACCCGATGATGTTCTCTATCTAAATCCCTTTCACCCTGATATATATTTTTTCTCATTTTGGTTTAGGATTTCATTATGAAAAAAAGTTTCTTAAGACTCTTGTTTGTTCTCAGCAAGAGCATCGACTGGCATAACATGCCTGACTTTTTTATTCTCAACTTTGCATCAGACACTGCAGGAGCCATAGTGGTGAGTAAATAATATACACAGGGTCCGTGTTGTTGGATGGAAAAGGTTGATGAACTGTGGAGAATACTTAGCTGCTAAACCCACGCTAGGGTCCATGGAATCTGGAGAGTTGTAAAGAACTTTGTTGTATACACTGAAGCAATTATTTCAGTGTGTAAAATTGAGGTCAGTGCTGATTGACTGGAAATATTAGTGTGAATGGACAGAGAGAGGATGCTAGTTGGTGGGAAGTAGGAGATGAGTGAACAGAGATGGATGAGGAAATGAGGGAGTGAATTTGTGGCTGGGTAGAAACGGATGAGATCCCTTTGGACAACACCACTGGCTGAGTAGCTTCATGATCTGGGAGCTCTTCCATCAGAAAGGAAGATCCTGGGTTTTGGCTAGGCTCCTTGTTACTTTTGGAATATCTGATGTTCTTTTAGCTGGGGATTTATTGGAGACTCCGGAGAAGCCTGTGGCTAATTTAGCCTTTTTTGAGGCCTCCAGAGTTAGCTGTGATGCCAGGGCTTTGTATAACCTCCTCAATGGATGTGTGAGGGAGTAGGACTGATGCTGGGAGCACTTGTGTCTCATTTACTATGTTTGCCCCTTTGTGACTTACAGGAGATGATTAAGAAAGAACCCCGGGACTCTCTCTCCAGCACCATACGGCTCCAGGCCATGGCCATCATTATCGAACTGAGGTAACGTGAGTTCTCATTTAACTGCCCAGCCTTCACACCTGGCTTCTCACTCCATGCTCGGTGGGACCAGAGTTGCCAATAGCAGTCCCTCACTTCGTGCCTTTTTCTCTTTAGATGCTGAGGACTCTTTGGGGAGGAGCTGGGGGACTATTGCATGGCTGACTGATGATTTTTTACCCAGTAGCTTTGTAATCCTCTTTACTCCACATGTGATTCAAAGCCAAGAGTCTCTGCAGACATTTTGAGATGATTTTCTTTCTGGAGATGTCAGCTGAGTCATTTCCTTCACTCTCTTCTGTAGCGTTTCTGAGACGGATTTACTATTCAGGTCACCAGTCCCTGCCCTCCCGTGCTTTTCCTGTATTCTGTTAATCTTTGCCAGTGTCTTACTCTTCTACATTGTTACTGTTCACATGATCTTGTTCTCTTGTATAGTCCAGATGTCTCTTAGTCTCACACTCCTTGAGCATAACCCTCAGTTCATGTCCTCACCATCTGATGCCTCCGTTACGCTTCAGAACCTCAAAGTCCAATCCAGGCTTCTTCCTTTTACCAGCAAAAAGCATGTGGTGAAGGCCATGGGCTCCCACCAGAGATGGATCCTGCTGAGAACATTCCTCAAGAGCGTGTTTTCCCTGCCACTTCTAGTGACATTGCAGGTGCAAGGAGTAATCAGGGGTATAAGCGGCCAGTACACAAAGGTAAATCAAGAATGGTTTCCTGTTACTTACTTTGGGCCCATATTGGTGATATGTGACTACACTGTCAGCGAAATTTCTCATGGAACACCATTGTGGAGTATCAGTTGGGGACTTTAGCCCCGGTGACGTGGCCCTGATCATTTGTCCCATGCATACAGCAAGTAGCTGCCACATTCCCAATTATGAAAATGATCCATCCATTTTCAATTTACTAGGGAACTACTGGGGATCCCAATCTAGGTGGTGAAGCTAGAATGAGGCATGTGGAATGAGGAAAACGTACTTAGTGCTTGCCCCAGAAATGGGGCTGGCTATTGTTTGATCACTGACCGGGTATTTCTGGTGTGTGGCACC
>NW_027059144.1:0-2000 GCF_011386835.1 Chrysemys picta bellii | reverse complement strand
TTTTTTTGGCACATAGCTGGAGCACCATCAGTACAAATGGCCACCAAGTTTGTGAAATCTAATCCCGACTTATCATTCATGCACTTTATCACTTCACTGGAGATTTCCTTTCCGGTTGTGCGACCCGTCATGGAGCACATGCCAGCAAGTTCTTCAGTAATTTCAAAGTTTTTATCAATACCTCTAATAAAAATAAGAAGTTGGGCGGTGTCTTTTAAATCAGTGCTTTCATCCATAGCTAGGGAGTAAAAGCAGAATTCACTGACTCTCTGCTTTAACTGATCACTTAAATTGGTAGAAATGTCAGCTATTCTTCTCCGTACAGTCATGCGTGATAGACTGACATTCTCAAATATTCCCCTCTTTTCTGGACATAACTCAGATATAGCAATCCACATACACTTTTTTAATAACTCACCTTCTGTGAAGCATTTCCCAGCAGCAGCAATTTCCTTAGAAATTTTAAAGCTTACTTTAGTAACTGTATCATTCTCAGTGCTCACTTTCTTGAAAATTTGCTGTTCTCTACTAAGGTTTTTCGCTAAACTGGCTACTTTAATTATTTTTTCATTTGGGCTCAATTTGGCGAGATTGGGATGCTTAGTTTCAAAGTGCCACCGAACATTGTATTCTTTCGGAACGACTACCGTTTCGCGACACACGAGGCACAGTATTTTGTCTTTGGAAATAGTACATAAGTATTTATTCGTCCATTCAATGTTGAAAACTCTGTGCTCTGATTCTATTTTTCTCTTTTTCTTTTCACTCATGGTATCCATTATGAAGCTCAAGATTTTGTTGAATAAATTCACACACAAGGGAAACACTCACAGTCACGCACAAAGAGAAGAGATATCTCACGGCGCATGGCACACTAGCAAGGCACTTTTTGTGGTGTGTGGAAGCCTGTAGGTCCAGGGGTCACTATATTACTGCACACAGCAGTCAATCAATGCAGTTGTAGATAACTCTCTGCATTATGCATTTTTGTATAACTTTTATATGACTTTGTATTGAACCTTGGTACTATGTTATAGCGGGCTCCTAAGATAGTATAATTAAGGTAAAAGAAAAATTTCTTCTGTGCAAATTTTTGAAGCAGAGTTCAAATTTGTGTGCCATGAGGCAAATGCGCCCAAGTGAGTAAAATGCTTATACATTTAAAAAGTTTTAATTTGCAACTTGTGTCAATTTATATGGGTTTTCCCTCCCTCCCAGTGCCCTTCCCCACAGCCCCACCACCACAACTAAACAATGCCCCACACAGACCCCCAGTGCCCTGACACACACAGATCTTTGAGTGGGAGTTCCATTGGAGGAGAAGGTACCTGTATTTGTGTCTGTCTTTGTATTGCTTGTATGTGTAGAGGCCTGTAGGGGCAGCATGAGCCCTCATTGGGGGTGGAGCTTGGCTGAGGAGAGGGCCTATAAAAGCGGCCACCCAGCCAGGCAGCGGCAACAGCTGCGAGCAGCGGCACAGGAGGCAGCGAAGAGGGCTGCTAACAGGAGTTTGAGTGGGAGTTCCATTGGAGGAGGTGGAAGGGGAGGCAGGAGGGCATGGTGCCCTGTGTGCTGTGTTTCCCCAGGTGCAGAGGGCATAGCTGAGCAGGCGGGCCCAGGCAACAGCAGCCATGAGCCAAGCCGCAGGTGACAATGCAGATGATTGCATGCGGCAGCTGCGGTATGTACATGGTCCTAGCAGCAGTACCTGAACAGAGGTATGTGTGCATTAAATGCCGCCTAATAGAACTGCTGGAAGAAAAGATCTGAGGCTTGGAGATGCAGGTAGATACCCTGATAGAGTTTAGAAGGGGGTTCGAGCACCTGATGGAGCAAAGGCAAGTGGGGGCTGAAGGGGAATGCTCAGGGGCACAGGTGGTAGCAGGGGCTAAGACCTGTGAGGGGGGAATGTCGGGGGGAGAACAAGGGCAGTGGAAGCATGTGACTGTGAGAAGCAGGCAAAGGAAAAAGAGGGCCAGTGAAGGAGAAATAGAGCTCAG
>NW_027059143.1:0-2000 GCF_011386835.1 Chrysemys picta bellii | reverse complement strand
CGGCCATCAGTCCCTCGGTAATTTCCCAGATTGTGACTGCGTTTGATTTCCCGTGAGACGTCTTGAAAACTGCTCTCTTTGTTGAGAGGCTGAAACTCTGAAAGTTCGCCCAGGAGAATGTAAGCATTGACAGGAGAGCCGTTGTGTTGATTCCCTAGGGCGCACTGTCCAGCACGCCGGCAGACAGACCCAGATCAGAAGGCCTGGACTTGGTACGTGAACGTAAGTAATATCCTTAGGTAAGTGCAGTGAGGAAGCAGAGGTCCCAGGGTGTGGGTCAAGGAGATGGCAATGGGGACACAGAGGCCCTGTCATCTTCCAAAAAAGTAAGGCAGAAACTAGTCATGTAAGCCACTCATCACAGGGTGGCGTTGATGCTCTGCCTCCCCTACATTTTTCTCCTCTTAGGTCCCTTTGCAGCTAATCAGATTATGGCCGGTCTCTGTGCCCATTGGTGCAGTCTGAGTAGCAGGAGCCCTTCAGCCCCACGGTGACATGGGCTGTTATGTGTTTGAATGATTAACCCTTCCTCTTCCTATTCCAGGCCAGAAGGGCTGAGGTGCTGTTTCCCGAGGAGCTGTTTCAGGACTAGTGAGGTAAGCACAGACACGGGCCGTGCACTACAGCTCTAGGTACACCCAAGAGCGCCGCCAGCGTTTTTGCCGCCCTAGGTGGCGGAAGGTCCCGCCCCCGAAATGCCGCCCCCGACAGGCAGCAGAAGGTCCCGCCCCCAAAATACGGACGACAACGGGGGCAGCCGAAGATCCGGCCGCCGCGGTCGCCGCCCCCAAATGTTAGCGCCCAAGGCAACCACCTAGGTTGCCTAATGGGTTGTGCCGGGCCTGGGTACACCCCTGTAACCCTAGAGGGGCAGGAAACGTGGTCCTTTCAGGTGGAAACGATGGTCGTTTTAATATGAGTGTCGAGTGTTTAGATGCAAGCTGGATGGCTAGAAACAGAGTTTGGAAGATCAATATGTAGCTGAAGATCATTGCTTTTATTGTGTTTTTTTCCCCCTCTCATAGGAGCCTTTCCAAGCGTCACAGAAGTACGGGCCAGAGTTAACATGGCATCGAGTTGTTTGTTGCATAATAAAGCTGCTGCTGATTTCCAAGTGTGTGCGGCCAACTTTCCTCACTGTGCACTAGGCTGCGTGTAGCCATGTGACTGAGATGTCGGCCTTCTCTTTTCTGGGCACTGCACCTTTAATAGTAGAGGAATCTTGCTGGCTGCAAGCATCCTGGCTAGGGTTCCCAGGTGTCCGGTTTTCGACCAGAACACCCGCTCGAAAAGGGACCCTGGCGGCTCCGGTCAGCACTGCTGCCTGGGCTGTCAAAAGTCCGGTTGGCGTGGGGTTGGCAGGCTCCCTACCTGGCTCCGCGCATCTCCCCGCAAGCAGCGACATGTCCCTCGGCTCCTAGATGGAGGGACGGCCGCAGCCCCATGCACAGCCCCCACCCCGAGCGCTGGCTCCGCATCTCCCATTGCCTGGGTGGAGACAGCGTGCAGAGCTGCCTGACTGCGCCTCCGCCTAGGAGCCAAGGGACATGTCGCCCTTTCCCTGGAACCGGCTGAGGTAAACACCACCCGGAGCCCGCACTCCAAAACCCCTCCTGCACCCCAACCCCCTGACCCAGCTCTGAGCCCCCTCCTGCACCCAAGCTTGGGGATTGATCCTGCTTTGAGCAGGGGGTTGCACTAGATGACCTCCTGAGGTCTCTTCCAACCCTGATATTCTATGACTCTATGATTCCCTCCCAGAGTCTGCACCCCCCCAACACCCCAACACCCTACCCCAGCCCTGAGCCTCCCCTGCACCCCAAGCCCCTCATCCCCAGCCCCACCCCAGATCCCGCACCCCTAGCCGGAGCCTTCACCTCCCCCCACCGCATTCCAACTGCCTGTCCCAGCACTGAACCCCTTCCCCCACCCGTCATCCCCAGCCCCACCCCAGAGCCCACACCCCCAGCTGGAGCCCTAACCTCCTCCCGCACCCCAAC
>NW_027059142.1:0-2000 GCF_011386835.1 Chrysemys picta bellii | reverse complement strand
GAATGACCTGCCCTGGGAGTGAGTTACCAGTGACCCAGGGCTGCGGATGAAGGAGGGTGCAGGTGGGGGGAAAGAGGGGAGAGCCCAGGGCTGGGGCGGCAGGTGGGGGGAAAGAGGGGAGAGCCCAGGGCTGGGGCGGCGGGGGCTGCGGCAAGGAGCCTAGGGCTGGGACGGGGGGCAGCCAAAATTTTTTTTTCTTGGGGTGGCAAAAATCCTAGAGCCGGCCCTGATTGGTGCTGGTCCTGCGCTCGCTGCCAGAGCTCCCAGCCCCTGACCCAGCCCGGCATGTTGTCCCAGCGCTGACCCCTGCCCTGCAGGTGGGGACCCTGCTGCTTTGCCTGGCCGAGCCCCCCTCTCTGCCGCTGCCTCTGTCTCTGCGCTCGCAGGCTCAGCCTGTGCCAGGGCCAATGCGGCGCTGCTGGGGCCGCTCCTTCCCTCGGCACCTGGATTCTCTGTGTCTGGGGCAAATGGCCGGGCGAGGGGGCAGGGATCTGCTCAGAGACACAAGCCCTGTGCTGCACCCAGAGGGCAGAGACCAGGCAGGGCCATGCAGCAAAGTGCCACCACGCTGGGATTAACCCTTTCCTTCCACCCACCCCACCAGCCTCCGACCGGTCAGTGCCACTCGACTGCCAACGCTCTGATCCCTGGGACCTGCGTCCAGCAGCTCGGGGGAGTCGCTGGGTGAATGTGTGGGGCAGTAACCAGGCCTCCCTGCACCTCAGGGTCCCCGTGTGCAATGGGGAAGGCCCTGCACTGTCACGCAGCCCTTAGGGGCTGGGCAGTGAGTGTTATTATTGGTATCACGCCCACGAGTGCGCCAGGCGCTGCAGAGACAGAACAAGGGGCTGCCGGCCCCGGAGGGCTCCCGGTCTGAGTGTGGAGCAGGCCCCGCAAATGCTGAGGTGGTGCCAGGATCCCAGTGCACCCTGATGCTTGTCCAGCTGGGTCTGACAGTATTGTAGTGACCCTGCTGGTGCCGTGCTGGGCCCTGGGCCACCCCAGTTCAGCATCCAGCCATCAGGGGGCTCAGGACCTCCAGGGCAGGGCAGGGCAGGGGCAGCCAGAGGGCAGGGGGAGCAGGCTCAGACAGCCACAGGCTGCAGGGAAGAGGGAACCGCCGGGAAGCTGGGATGGGGAGGCCAGGAGTCAGGTGGGAGGCACCACCCTGTGCTCAGCTGCTCCAGGTTCACACTCAGGGACGCAGGCTCCATTGGGCCCACGCAGACAGACCGGAGAGAGGGAGGCTTTGTCCGCATGGGGAACGGGCAGCAGTTCTGCTAAATGGGGGGCACTTGTGCCGACTCATCATGGTGTGGCACCCCCAAACTCCCCCTCAGCTGGCTCTGGGTGGCCCAGCCTCAGTTTACCCTCTTCAGCACTCCTTAAACTGCTCCACACAGTCCAAAAGCTCTGAGACAAAAGTCCCCTGCTGGGGTCCACTCTGAGTTCAATTAAACCCCAAAATAAAATCTTTTCCTTCACTCTGCTCCAGCCTCTGGCTTTACCTCAAGGCCCTCACTCTCCTTGAGTCAGGAGCCCCCATCCCTCCTTCCCAGAGCTGGGTTCAGGTCAGACTGTACCTCTATTCCCTGCAGCCCTCACGTGCAGGGCTCCGTCTTCATTCAGCTGCTGTTTCTAGCAATATCTTCTCTAACAGCTCCTCTCTTTAGGCTCACCCCTTCCAGGCTCCTTGCTCTGGGAGCTCTCCTGGGGTACCCTCTCCTCAGCGGCTTCCTGTTTCTGGGATCCCTTCAGCTGAGCCCGGGTAACCCTTTATCAGGCTCATTAGCTGTTTAGCTGCCAACCAGCCACCTAGGGATTTAATTACTTCCAGGGTGGGGCTGGATTGGCTGGTTCTTCCTTACAGGAGCCTGTCATAGGTAGGCTTGGCCCTGACTCCCCATAAAGGGACGGCCCCCATAACCTCCCTTCCTCCGGTCCCCCAAAGCCAACCTCTTCCTAAAGGCAGGCTTGACCGTGGCTAACACTTGGTTGTG
>NW_027059141.1:0-2000 GCF_011386835.1 Chrysemys picta bellii | reverse complement strand
CCGCATCATGCGGGAGGTCAGACTAGATGATCATAATGGTCCCTTCTGACCTTAGAGTCTATGAGATCTCCCTCACTGCCCAGCACCCCCCAACAGGCCCCCACTGCCTAGCACCCCAAAACACACAAACCTCCCCCACTGCCCAGCGCCCTCCACACCCTCACAGCCCAACCCCCCCCTTCACACCTCCCAGACACTCACTCCACCACACCCTTCCCCCTTCCCTGGCCGCACTCACCAGCCCTGCTGGGAGGTCTCTGGCTCCTAGGGTGAGAGCGGCAAGGGGAGTCTCCAGTGGTGAGCGGGAGCCGGTTCGCGGGAACCGGTTGTTAAATTTAGAAGTCCTTTTAGAACCAGTTGTCCTGCGCGGGACTGGTTCTAAAAGGGCTTCTAAATGTAACAACCGGTAAGTTGAAGTGACCAGGACCATAGCTGGGGAGGAGCAGAGGGAGTGGCTACTCCCCCTGAGCACATTATCCAAAAGTGGCGCCTTAGGAGCCGACCCCATGGGTGCTCCAGCTCTCCGCCCCGCTCCCCGGCCCCAGCTCACCTCCGCTCCGCCTCCACCTCTGAACACTCCGCCCCACTTCTCCCCCTCCCCCCCCGCTTCCCGCGAATCAGCTGTTCGCGCGGGAAGCCTGGGAGGGCAGAGAAGCAAGCGGCGGCTTCGTGCTCAAGCCCAGGGAGGCGGAGACGGAGCGGAGGTGAGCTGGGGTGGGGGGAGCCGTCCGCGCCACAGCAGGTAACCCGGGGGGAGGGGCGGGCAGGGGAACCGCTCCCACCCCAGCTCACCTCCGCTCGGCCTCCCTGGGCCTGAGCGCGAAGCCGCCGCTTGCTTCTCAGCCCTCCCAGGCTTCCTGCACAAACAGCTGATTCGCGGGAAGCGGGGGGGCTGCAAGCTCAGACTGACCCGGTGCTCCAGGCACTGCGCGGTGGCAGCGTGGCCCGGCTCCAGCCGAGCGGCGCGGCTGTAGCGCCGCCAGCCACCTCTAGGCGGTGCGGTAAGGGAGCAGGGAGGGGGTATTGGATAGAGGGCAGGCGAGTTCAGGGAGGTGGTGGGGGGGTGGATGGGGTCGGGGCGGTCAGATGGCAGGGAACAGGGGGATTGAATGGGGGCAAGGGTCCCGGGGGGCAGTCAGGAAGGAGCAGGGTTTGGATGGGGCAGTGGGAGGCAGTCAGGGGCAGGGGTTCCAAGGGTGGTCAGGGGACAGGGAGAAGGGGTGTTTGGATGGGGAATCAGGAGAGGAGTTGGATGGAGCAGCAGAGGGCAGTCAGGGGACAGGGAAGGGGGTGGATGGGGTAGGGGTCCCGGGGTGGGCATCAAGGAACGCGGGGGGTTGGATGGGGCAGGAGTCCCGGGGGGGGTGGGCCAAAAAGCGCTCAGGACGGGGGCGGTGGCTGAGCCCTGTGTCCCGCTGGGGGGGGGGAGGCGAGCGCTCCGTGCCCGTGTCCCGCTTGGGGCAGTGGGGAGGGGCAGCAACACGCGCGGGCTCCGTGTCCCGCTTGGGGCCGGGGGGGGGTGGGTGGAGGCGCGCGGCAGCGCGCGAGGGCTCCATCCCCGTGTCCCGCATTGCTGGCTCCTGTCGGCGGGCAGGCACGCCACCAGGAGCTGCCCCAGGAAGCGCCGCCACGCCAGCCTCGGGACTTTGTGTGCGTGGGGTTTAGAATCCCCCCGCGGGCCGCACAGTGAGCCCCCACAGGCTGCATGCGGCCCGCGAGCTGTATGTTGTGCAGGCCTGGTCTTGTGGCATACTCGCGACATGTCTGAAAAGCATAAGACGCCATCTGCGGATCATGGCCCCAGTAGTCTGTAGACCGGAGCTAGGGTGACCAGACAGCAAGTGTGAAAAATCGGGACAGGGGTGGGGGGTAATAGGAGCCTATATAAGAAAAAGACCCAAAAATCGGGACTGTCCCTATAAAATCGGGACATCTGGTCACCCTAACCGGAGCGACCATAAACATCTGCTTTACAAATGAAGTCATTCCACTTTATGCCC
>NW_027059140.1:0-2000 GCF_011386835.1 Chrysemys picta bellii | reverse complement strand
TCCAGAGCGGTCACAATGAAGCACTGTGGGATAGCTCCCAGAGGCCAATAACGTTAAATTCCATCCACACTACCCCAATTCTGACCCGCTAAGGCCGATTTTATCTCTAATCCCCTCGTCGGAGGTGGAGTAAAGAAACCGGTTTAAAGGGCCCCTTAAGTCGAAAGAAAGGGCTTCGTCATGTGAACGTGTCCAGGCTTAATTTGATTTAACGCTGCTAAAGTCAACCTAAACTCATAGTGTAGACCAGGCCTCAGAAAGTGCTCTGTCTCAGAAGAGAGGCAATCCACATGGAGATTATGACTGGCTCACTTTAAGGCATAGGAAATTACTAATGTAAACTGTGCTTAAAGAAACCTGTCACCACCCATTTTGCATCTAGCCCTATGGTTTAGTTTGTATTGCACAGCAGCGTGGATGCTCATTATAGTACGCCTAGGATTTGCTTCTTTGCTGATGCCACTTGCTATTATTTTGGCCGGCTTTGAGAAACGTGTGTGTCTTTGTGCCAAGGAGACACTCATTTGGGGCAAAAGCTCACACTCTCATATTGGTCCAAAGCACACCCATGGGGCTTCCCAATGTTTAATTTGACATTAAAATGTTACTGGCCATATAGCCCTCTCCATTATTTGCTTCTTCGCTAGATGGATGAATTTCTCCATCACAGCTTCCTGTGGAGAGAACCATTGCTGAGATAATGCCATGGGAAGTTTAATTATTATCTTTGTAGAGACCACAAAACCACACTATTTTCGATGGGGTTTTGTGTTGGCATAGCTGAAACCATAAAGAAATGTTCAGTCAAAAGCCACAGCTGTTCCCATTCTGTAGATTATAGGGTGTAGCACCCTCAGCTAGAGTCAGCCAACTGTACAAACAAGATAGTACAGTTACAGGAAAATCTGGAAACACAAGAGGAATTCTACTGACTGGTGGAGAAGATGATGATTTGTGTTGTTCTGCGACTCCAGAGGTAATGTGTGTCCCCGACCCTGCATTGAACAAGTGGAAGCCAGGAAATAACACTGCTTCTTCCACCTACAAGTTAGTCACTCTGAACTCTTCATAAGCCTTGGCTGTTTCTTTCACCAAGAAAAGAAGTGTGATTCACTTGGGGGGGGAGGGATAGCTCAGTGGTTTGATCATTGGCCTGCTAAACCCAGGGTTGTGAGTTCAATCCTTGAGGGGGCCACTTAGGGATCTGGGGCAAAATCAGTATGTGGTCCTGCTAATGAAGGCAGGGGGCTGGACTCAATGACCTTTCAGGGTCCCTTCCAGTTCTAGAAGATGGGATATCTCCATTATTTATTCAGACAGGTTAGGGTAACAGACACAGATTTCTGTTTTGTATGGTGGAGACCAGGGAAATTCAGGTACCCGAGAAATTCTGGTGTCTCCAAGGAAAGTACACACACGGCAGCCAGCACTGACTTCAGAAATGCAGCAGTGGAAATCTGGGCAGCTCCAGTGAAAGGAACAGGCCAGACTGAGTCACTTTGACTCACACTTGCTTTCAGTGAGGCTCACCAGGGGTAAGATGGTCTTTTATGGGGTCTGGCTTGGAGAGTAAGGAAGTGACCCTTTTGGGAGCATATATCTAAAGCTAGTTTGTGGCTTGGGCACAGCCCCGAACAAGGGGTGGTGTATTCGCTGCACTGGCCCAGAAGCAGCCCCAGGAGGTGCTGCCACTCAGACACCCTGCCACAGGATACACTCACTGCTGGGGCACCTCCTTGTGGCCGCGTCTGGGGATTAGCTGCACTTAGGTCCGACGCCCCTTTCCTCACCTCGTGGTCTCTCTCTCTCTCTCTCTCTCTCTGGGACTCAGGGTACTCCTTCTTTGTGACTCAGCCTTCCAGCCAGGTCACTATGGTCATGCCCTTCTGGGGTAGCAAAGTCCCATTGGACGACTGTCCTAGGAAGTCTTCTGCCCCACTGACCAGATTGGGCCACTTCCCTCAGTAGGTGGTAGGGGAACCCAGGCCTTCCCCTCCACT
>NW_027059139.1:0-2000 GCF_011386835.1 Chrysemys picta bellii | reverse complement strand
CTGTTCCTTTGATTCCAAATTTCTTGCTAAGGCTGGTGGAAATTTTTTTTTTTGAGAAGGGTTTTTGATGGGAAATTGGAATTTCCATCTTTTCCCTGGAAATTATAAGATTTCCATCAAGAGACCAAACTCCCCTCCTCTGGTGATGTTCCAGGGCAGTTCAGCAAGAGGAGAAACCATAATGCATCATGAGGGATGTAGTCCAACCTCGGGCCTGGCCCATGGAAGAGATTGGTGGTGTGTGGTATCAGATGTACCCCCGTCGAAATATTAAGATTTTAGCAAAAAGATTTTGGTCTCCACAAACAAACCCCCTTTGTGTATCAGCTCTACGCAGTACCCGGCTTGCACTGATAACAATAGGATGAAATATACCCCTAACCTCATACTCTGTAATTCTGGTAGAAATTGCATCATGTAATAACACAGTAGGAAAGAGTGGGACTAATTAATCCCCAGGGCATGAATTACACCGAGGGTGGTTTTGGTTCACTGAATGCATTAATTAGGTGTTATGGCTCTCAGAGCTCAGGTATTCCCACTTGCTTCAGGGATCATGTCCCACAGATCAAACATCTCAGTATAAAATTTCCCGAATGCTCCAGACTGGCAGTTTCCGTTTATGGGGAAATGCCAACACATCTCTCTCTCTCTTCTCAGCAGGTATGTGCAATTGTCCTGAATTACAGTCACACACACACACACAGACACCATGGTGATAAGCAGGTATTGAATTCAAGACCTCCAGCACTAAAAGCCTCAGCCCCAACTCGTACCTCTTCAGCTAAAGGAGCGACCTCCTTGGTTGTAAAAAATAGCCAATTACATAGTCACCTAAGCCAGTGATTTCCATTATGTCTCTGGGTTTCCATACAGGCTAAAGCAAATGCCAAAAAGCTTAATTAGCACAGTAAGGAAGTGTTACCCCAAACCGACATGCCAAGCCACAGAGCTCACCTTGCCCAAAGAGGGTAGAAAGATTGACACTCCTTTACTCTCACCCCTTCTTTAGCTAAGGAATAATCTCTTCAGACTGATTCTCACACAGCAGAGTCAAGAGTCACTGTTTTCTGTTTGGATTAGTGAACAGGAGCATTTCTGTGTGGGGCATGATTAACCTGCATGTCATTATATTTACGCAGTGTGTATTTTATCGAACAACTGGAATGACCAGCTGTGAACATCTGGCTCTGTGGACGAAGCCCTTCCCTGAGTGGGTACTGTTGTCCATTCAGAAACTGATCTCTGTTTATTTTCACTCGCTTCATTACAGAGAAGGGATGGGTTGCCCAAGCCATCCACCTATTCACATCTCTGTCGCTGTCTGATCTCTGTTCAGAGGAGATGGAAAAGGGAAATCACTCGGAGGTGACTGAGTTCATTCTCTCAGGACTGACAGATCGTCTGGAGCTGCAGGTCCCCCTGTTTGGGGTGTTTCTAGTGATTTATGGTATCACCCTGGTGGGGAATGGGGGGATGATCTTGTTAATCACAATTGATACCCGACTGCACACCCCCATGTATTTTTTCCTCAGTAATTTGTCTTTCTGTGACCTCTGCTTTTCCTCGATAATTTCCCCTAAGATGCTGCTGAATTTCTTAGCCGAGAGGAAAAGCATTTCTTACACTGCCTGTGCTGTGCAAATGTATCTCTCTATCGCTTTTACAGATGTTGAGTGCCTGTTGCTGGCTGTGATGGCGTATGACCGTTATGTGGCCATCTGTAACCCGCTGCTCTATACGGTCACCATGTCCAGGCAGCTTTGTAAAGTGCTGGTGGCTGGGGTGTACGCTGCGGGGGTGATGGATTCAATGATACACACGTGTTTTACATTTCAGCTATCATTCTGTAGCTCCAACATCATCAATCATTTCTTCTGTGACATCCCTCCACTGTTGGCGCTCTCCTGTTCTGACACCCGCATCAATGAGATTGTGATGTTTGCTTTCACCTGCTACATTATAGTGATCAGCCTTGTGATTGTCCTCCTCTCCTATGT
>NW_027059138.1:0-2000 GCF_011386835.1 Chrysemys picta bellii | reverse complement strand
ACGCTAACATTTGGGGGGCCCCTGGATAATCGAGATACAAAAGGAGCACTTAAAGATGATAAAGTCATTGTGGAGAAACTAAATGGATTCTTTGCTTCAGTCTTCACAGCTGAGGATGTTAGGGAGATTCCCAAACCTGAGCCATCCTTTCTAGGTGAGAAATCTGAGGAACTATCACAGATTGAAGTGTCACTAGAGGAGGTCTTGGAATTAATTGATAAACTTAACAGTAACAAGTCACCGAGACCAGATGGCATTCACCCAAGTGTTCTGAAAGAACTCAAAAGTGAAATTGCAGAACTATCAACTATGGTTTATAACCTGTCCTTTAAATCGGCTTCTGTACGCAGTGTCTGGAAGATAGCTAATGTAATGCTAACATTTAAAAAGGGCTCTAGAGGTGATCCTGGCAATTACAGACCAGTATGTCTAATATCAGTACTGAGCAAATTAGTTGAAACAATAGTGGAGAATAAAATTGTCAGACACATAGAAGAAGAAAAATTGTTGGACAAAAGTCAACATGGTTTCTGTAAAGGGAAATCATGTCTTACTAATCTATTAGAGTTCTTTGAAGGGGTCAACAAACAAGTGGACAAGGGGAATCCAGTGGACATAGATTTCCAGAAAGCCCTTGACAAGGTCCCTCACCAAAGGCTCTTACATAAATTAAGTTGTCATGGGATAAGAGGGAAGATCCTTTCATGGATTGAGAACTGGTTAAAAGACAGGGAACAAAGGGTAGGAATCAATGGTAAATTTTCAGAATGGAGAAGGGAAACTAGTGGTGTTCCCCACGGGTCAGTCCTAGGACCAATCCTATTCATGTTATTCATAAATGATCTGGAGAAAAAGGGGTAAACAGTGAGGTGGCAAAGTTTGCAGATGATACTAAATTGCTCAAGATAGTGAAGACCAAAGCAGACTGAAGAATTTCAAAAAGATTGGGCAACAAATTGGCAAATGAAATGTAATGTGGATAAACGTAAAGTAATGCACATTGGAAAAAATAACCCCAACTATAAATACAATATGATGGGTGCTAATTTAACTACAACTAATCAGGAAAGAGATCTTGGAGTCATCGTGGATAGTTCTCGGAAGACGTCCACGCAGTGTGCAGCAGCAGTCCAAAAAACAAATAGGGTGTTAGGAATCATTAAAAAATAGAGAGAGACAATAAGATGGAGAATATGTTATTGCCCTTATATAAATCCATGGTACGCCCACATCTTGAATACTGTGAACAGATGTGGTCTCCTTATCTCAAAAAAGATATACTGGCATTAGAAAAGGTTCAGAGAAGGGCAACTAAAATGATTAGGGGTTTGGAACGGGTCCCATATGAGGAGAGATTAAAGAGGCTAGGACTTTTCAGCTTGGAAAAGAAGAGACTAAGGGGGGATATGATAGAGGTATATAAAATCATGAGTGATGTGGAGAAAGTGAATAAGGAAAAGTTATTTACTTGTTCCCATAATAGAAGAACTAGGGGTCACCAAATGAAATTAATGGGCAGCAGGTATAAAACAAATAAAAGGAAGTTCTTCTTCACACAGCGCACAGTCAACTACTTGGAAGTCCTTGCCTAAGGAGATTGTGAAGGCTAGGACTATAAAATGGTTTAAAAGAGAACTAGATAAATTCATGGAGTTTAGGTCCATTAATGGCTGTTAGCCAGGATGGGTAAGGAATGGTGTCCCTAGCCTCTGTTTGTCAGAGGGTGGAGACGGATGGCAGGAGAGAGATCACTTGATCCTTACCTGTTAGGTTCACTCCCTCTGGGGCACCGGCATTGGCAACTGTCGGTAGACAGGATACTGGGCTGGATGGACCTTTGTTCTGACCCAGTATGGCCGTTCTTATGTTCTTAAGGTAATGCTGCATTTGCGATGACATCAGGTACATGGATCTGATAGCAAGATTGAAGCCTGAACAATTTTAAGGGGATTAACTGGCAGTCTGAGAGAGAAAATTCCTAGATGGGAGCTGAAATGGTT
>NW_027059137.1:0-2000 GCF_011386835.1 Chrysemys picta bellii | reverse complement strand
CAAAGAGAAAGCACTTCTGGAAAAGCCATTTTGTCAGGGTGAGATATTCAGAAGTGCCTAAGGGAATGACCAATACAAGTTCTGGGGAAAGTATTATTTGCATTTTACATAGTGAGGAAGTGAGGCATAGACGGTAGTGCTCAAATTTTTTTTTAAAAGAGCTTTAACGTTGAGTGCCCATATTTAAACACCTGGGCTGACGTCATAAGTGCCTGAGTGACATTTTCAGCAATTTTCAATGTGGCTGTACCTCTCAAGAGTCTAAAACCAGAGCCCTGCGTGGATACAAAATTTGTAACCGCATCCGATCTGCAATCCGCAAAAATGATCCGTGGCTATAAAGTGAATATCCACAGATTTGCAGGGCTCCAGATACAAAGTTTGTGTCTGCATCCAGTCCACGATTCACAGAAATGGTCCGCAGATATAAAGCAGATATCTGTGGATTTGCAGGGCTCTAATTAAAGGAACCAGATACGAATCTATTTTCCAATATGTGTCACTTTTTGCACCTTCTGAGGTGAGTTACCCCATGAGCATCTGATCAGGATTTGGGGGATGGGAGGGGAGGAATGGGCCAGTTCTCTTTGAAACAAAGAAAAGGGGAAGAAAGAAAACACCCCAAAGTTGGAGCAATAACTGGACACAACACATCTTTGTGTGGTTATCCCTAGGGGACGTGAAGGTTTTAATGATCCCATCTGTGTCTGCCCTGAACTGCAGAACTCTGGGGCTCTCCAAGGATTCCATCCCCAAATGGCACTGAAAAACGTCTATAAACATGGCTTCCAAACACAATCCGCTTTGCAGTCAAGAATAACAGACGTCTCCCTCCTGCAGGTAGGTTTAATTGCTCTGGTTCTGATGAAAGTGGAATAAATATTCTCTTTTGGTTCTGGCAATTTGAATTAATTCTGATTCAGAGCCAAATCTCATGGAGATCAGATTATTGACTCCAGAGGTCCTGACTTTTTTTAAGAAGGCTGCATCCTCAGCTGATGTCAGTTGCCTAACTCCACTAAAGCCAATTTTCCATTTACATGTGCTGACGATCTGGCTCGTTAGAGCAGAGCAGTAGCTCTGCTATATAAAAGGTTGAGACTCACTTATCATTGGCTCTAAAATCCACAGCCTTACTCAGACTGTCTTGAAATCAGCTGATCCTCGTGGAGGTCCAAGGTAGGGTTAATGGACTAAGTTTGGAGTCATGTGTGCACGGGAACAGCCCCTTGAAAAGTCACGGGGTATCAGAATTGTACAGTTCTCATCATGTTATTTTGTGAATGCCCTGGGCACAATAGTCCTCTGGTTCTCCCCAGACATATGACAAGGAGGAAGGTGGAGAGGAGAGCTGAATTGCGTGTGTGCGCGTGTGGTGGGAAGGAAAGCTTGGAGCAGCCAGGGCTTTTGGGGCAGGGCACAGCAATGGATGTGGTGGAGGGCTGGGCATCAGAGCAGTGGTAGAGGCATGTGTGTGTGTATGGGGTGTCCACTTTCCAAACACTAGGGCTTTGAAAACCGAGTTCGATGACTAGAGCTCTGAAGAAGAACTGGCTTTTGAACAATTCAGAGTTTTTATTTTCCTGTGATCCCTTGATGTATAACGGATTGTCCTCAAAGGGGCCTTTGCTTTCTGGGAGTTCAGAGACACTGAGAGCAGAAACACAAGTGGCATAACTGGTGGGAAGGGAAGTCGAGCCACCTGTGTCCTTCTGCACGCATAACCCCCTCCCATTGCCCCACAATTATTCCCCAGGACTGTTCCACTAGGTGGAGGGAGGGAGCTCTTCTTCCCTCCACTTTTCCAGGGTCAAGGGAAGGAACCCCAAACTCCACTCCTTCTCCACACTGCAGTGGGAAAGGGGTAGGCTCACCCTTCCCTTGGTGTGTTTGCTTCCAGGGGAAGAGGGAGGCCAGAACAGAACTGGGGAGCGTGGGGAAGAAAGGAGAGCATCAGAGCTCGACAGTGGGAAGTCTAGGGGAGCTTCTACTCTCCCTCC
>NW_027059136.1:0-2000 GCF_011386835.1 Chrysemys picta bellii | reverse complement strand
TGTTTTACTTAGTATTCATTAGGGTCCTTTCCTCTTGAGGTGGAAACTTTTCCTCAAACTCACTTGCTGCCTCTGCTACCCCCCTGCAGAACTCCAGGTTTAGGCTGTGCAAGGAGCCAGAGAAGGCATGAGGGTCTCATCCACAGTTTTAATTCGGCTCCCGCTGCTTAACTTTGCTGTTCATTCATATCTCCTTGGTTAATATACAGTGAACCATTGTGAAGATAATCTTACTGATTTCAACAAGAATGCTGTTTATTGAACTTAATCGGAGTTTATTCCTAGTTTGTGGTTTTAATTGACTTATTATAAATGCATGGCTCCTAACTGTTTTAATTATGGAAAGGTGCTAGAATGCTAATAAGAGGCTTAAATCTACCACTCCAAGCACCTCCTTGCCATAGATCAGGCAGCTGTCGTGACACCTGGGCTTTTAGTTTCATAATAAGAAAGTTATATTTGCAATTGCCAACTTTGCATTGTTTGTGGTTGACATTTCTAAAATGCTGACTTGGATTTCTAAAATCGCTTCCGAGCAAGCAGACTTTTGAAATTCCAAAATGTTCACATCCATCGTTTTAAAGTAATGCTTTTTCTCTGCCATTGTCTTTCACTTCCGTTTCTCTAAATAGCTACAGTATTAGTAGCTATTAGATTCACTTAGAAATTAGATTTAAATTTTTTACTTTACTAGCAATTTTGGCTCTTTCTTACCCGAAAATGATTCTTGAATTATTTTATTTTCTATCCCACATTACATCACAGTGAAGAGGGAACACAGCATTTGAAAGTGTTCTGGGTATTGCGTTGTTATAACAAGGTAAGAGTTTATGATGTTTTAGGATCAGTTCTGAAACCTGGAAATGATAAAGGATATAATAATACATTAAAATTACATTTTGTGGAAAAAATACTTTATTTTTCAGTGGTCTGTTTAATATAATTTTTTTCCTTTACATTTCCTTGTGGTTTCCAATTATGGTGAAATGTGATTAGTCCAAACAGGACAATTGAAACTTGTGTGTGTGTGTGTTTGTTTGTTTGTTTGTGTGTGTGTGTGTGTGTGTGTGCATGCACACGCATTTTAATTTTTCACATTGCAAGGTAAAGAATTCTAGAAATCTAGTACGAAAATACCCACCTTACTAGGAAAGAGGGCTTCCAGATGAGTGTGACTTTATGCTTCCATTTCCATATGGAAATTTTGGTTCCTATCATTGGTGTTTCTTTGTCTCATGGAGAAATGCAAGAACTTTGTTATTGGTGACCTTGTTTATAACCATGGGTGGGCAAATCTGGAAAAAAAAATAGGAACTGTAATAAAAGCAACCGAAGAAGACCAGTTTGTGCAAAAGATGCATTTCTCACGAAAATGACTGAATATTCATGTAACTATATTGTTCACCATGTTTTTATTTTTTATTTGTAAGACTTTAAACAAAAATGATCTCAAAGTATTAAAGTGCTTGATTTAAAAGTTCTCCAGCTATTCCAGTTTATACCAGGTCAGGATCTGTCTCCATAACTTTATCTTTAAAGAGATTTCCGGTAGTACCCCAAGTACAGATATGTTTGGGTGGGTCTGGCTGTATTTTGCATTGGCTGAGTTGGCCATTTTGTTATGGATGTTGTTTCTACTCATCAGTTATAGGCAGGTAAAGCTGTCACAAACATCTTGGGATTTTAGACCCTGCTTTCAATTTCCTGACTTTGATGCATTTGAAATCTCATATTTAATAGTTAAATAAAAGAGGTAGTGTTTTTTCCCCTTTGAGTTCATATACATTTATAATTCTTTGTGAACTTTACTAATCCATTTTCCTGGAAGATATCCTCTATTAGGAAATGCAGAAGGTTCAAATACACTGCATGCTACCTTTCCTTGCTTCTCACTCTGAGAGCTGTTAATATCAGATTTCATCATCTTCCCAAACAGCCTGACACAAAGTGCACTGAAATAAATGGAAAAACGTCACTTGGCGTCAATCTGTTTTGGATCA
>NW_027059135.1:0-2000 GCF_011386835.1 Chrysemys picta bellii | reverse complement strand
AAAATAAATTTAACTTCAGTTTCCAGACATTGGATCTTGTTCTCCATTTGTTTGCTAGACTCAAGAGGCCTCTCCTATCTGTTATTTTCCTCCTTAGTAGTTACAGGCCTGATCAACCTTCTCTTTGTTAAGTAAATGCATTGAGCTCCAAGTCTCTCAGTATAAAGCAGGTTTTTTCAAACCTTGAATCATTCTTGCAGCTCTTCCCTGAAACCTCTCTAATTTTCTAACACACTTTTTTTAAACTATGGACACCAGAACTGGACACAATATCCCAGTAATGATCTCATCATTGGCATATACAGAAGTAATATCTCCCTAATCCTCCTTGATATTTCTTTGTTTATACATCTCAGCATAGGCGCCGACTTCCCCTCTTCTCGGTGCATTCTTGACCGCCCCCCTGGCCGCCGGCCCCACCCCCACTCCACCCCTTCCATGAGGCCCCACCTCTGCCCCACCTGTTCCAACCCCTGCCCCACCCCCATTCCACCCCCTTCTCCAAAATTCCCGCCCAAACTCCCATAGAGTCAGAGCCTATGCATCCAAGATCGTGTTAGACCTTCCCCAGACCCCACGTTCAGCCACTTACTATCTTAGAGTGTGTCAGAGACTGATAGCAAGTTAAGGGAATGGGATGTGAAAATGGGATGAAAATTGGGGAAAAGATACTTTTTATCTGTTATGGAATGTTGGGTTGGCCATATTTACCCTAGTTAATAGAAAGTCTCTCTTGAGTTGCTGGAACAGTCCCCAAGGGATGCAGCTAAACCGTAGTCCCAGAAGGAAGATTTTCTACGGTTAAAGAGGAAATAAAAGGATTAAATAAAAGAAAAATAGAGACATTGATTGAAATGTGTAGAGATAAAAATCATCAATAACAGCATTTCTGGCCCAAACTCTCTGCAGTCACCCCAGTCCAGGACCCCCTCTGCTCTCCCTGCCCATGTCCTTTCTCAACTGCTGGCCTGATATGGTGGCTGGATGGGGAAGTGGCTCCCTCTAGTGTCTCCAGGGCAATACGCCTCTCTCTTCCCATCCCCTCTGACTATTGCTATCTCTGTCCCTGATATTTTAGTGTCACTCTCTTTTCCGTGTCTCTCCCCAGAGGCCACCCCTCATGGTCATCTGCACCAAATAGCCCCTGCCATCACACCACCCAGTAATCCTCTTTCCCTGGAGCCTCACCACAATACCCCCTCCCGAAAAACAGAATCATTGGCAAATCCCCATATGTCCCTTGGCCCCATTCTCCTGGGTGGTTAATAAATACCCTGGACAGCACTTAGTGCCTTGTGGACACCCTGACTCCCTGCAGTGAATGAGCCCCTGCCTGAACCCAGAGAGGACACCCCAGCTCTCACCCTGGCTCCTGCAGCACCAGCGCAGAGCTGTCCCTACAGAGTAAATGAGAGACCCTGGGGGCGTTGGGACTCAGTCCTCCCCACCCTGAGCCTTGCTCCCCTTTATCCCAGTCTCTTCTACTCTGGGGGTCTCCCCTGGTCAGTAGCATGAGTGTTACTGGGGCTGTGTGACCCAGGGACTTCTTGGTGCCAACTGGCAGAGGACACAGGGATGCATTAGGATTTCCGGGATCGTCTGGGCCTGGTATCTACATACTAGTTCACCAAAGCGTGTCATACCAGGCCTCTACTGAAAGCCTGTGTCACACTGGTCATCTAAATCATTGCAAAATGTATGTACAGATAACATGTAAGGAGTTATCTATATAGACTGAAACTTATATTCTTAAGGTCTATGACTTGGAACTGGTGAGAAAAGGTGAAAAACAGGTTTCTTTCAGACAAGAGATATTTATCGGTCTATCTACATGTTCGTTGAGTATTGTATGGTTCACAATGGGCACCATTTAGAGGCTGAGCAAAACGTTAATCAAGTGCTCACAGAGTGTCCTGGACAGGAAAAGACAAGCAGCGGGAGTTGTCCTACAAGTGCACACAATGGAGTTTTGGACGATAACTGTAGATAAAGAGACAAAC
>NW_027059134.1:0-2000 GCF_011386835.1 Chrysemys picta bellii | reverse complement strand
AGCAGTAGGAGGCAGAAGGGAGCAAATTGCATGGAAAAGAGGGGAAATGTTTGACTGGGCGTCATGGGTCTGAAAGGCAGCGGGCCTAGGGTTTAGGCTGTGATACCTCAGACCACTTCAATCTCTCCATTCCTGAGGAGAGTCCTGTTGGGTCATACATATAAAATCAAAGGATCCTAGAAGGAGCCTGGCATGTGGTTGAAACTTGCCCGTAGCTCAATGTTTTTCGTTTTACAGTAGCGACTGGAGGTGCAAACTGAGACCAGAGCCCCAGAGTCCTTGATTTCAATGGGGCTTCTTACAGTCTAAAGCATGTTAAGCATGTGCTTATGTTTCCTTGGATTGGGGTTAGCGAGCTCAGTACCTTGCTGGTCTGAGCTCTTATTCTGGGTGAGCTGAGAAGTTGGGAAACGTCTGTAGATCCTAGGAGAGCTGTTAAAGCAGAACTGCAAAGAAACTGGAGGGATTTGACAGCTTTATATGGCATAGTGTATGGATACTAAACATCACACTTCAGGGCTTAAACCAATCTCTAATTATTAGAGATCCTGGCAGGATGTGGGGAAGGGCTGATTAGTCCACATCTGCCTATTGAAGGTTATTAAACCTTCTTTTGAAACCTCTGATACTAGCCACTATCAGAGACATGATACTGCACTAGATGGAGCTCAGGTCTGATCCAATCTGGCAATTTCTATGTGTTTATCCAGTATTTCATAATAAGACCGGTGAATCCAAATGCTTCTGCAGACCAAAGTCCTTCTAAAGAGAGAATCTGAACCAGTGGGTGCTGCCCCATTCCAAACGGAGTGACCATAGGCACTTATCGGCCAGAGAGGGGGTGCTCGTGACAGGCGGGTGTCGAGGCCGTTACACTGAAAACTGAAATCTGAAGTCAGATTTGATTCAGGTCTCTCTTAAACAGCTATAAACAGATGCAAATCAAGAGGAACTGCATTGAAATCCCCTGGAGTTCCATCTATGTAAAACCTGTGCAAACCAGATCATAATAATCATCATAATAATAAAAACCTCAACCACAACAATATACTCCACTGGACAGAGCTTTCTCCATGGGGTACTCCTGGGGGAATTCTGCAACAAAACAATATTTTTAAATTCTGCGTATTTAATTTGTCAAAATAACACTATATAATCACACCGGTTTCAATTATTTTGGTAATTTTTCAAAACACCTGCCAGCCACAGGGCCCCCCGGCCCAGATACCTGCACCCCCTCCCATCCCCCAGAGCCCAGCTGCAGCCTTCCAAGCCCAGACACTCACACCCCTCCCTTTCCAAAGTCCAGGGAGCCAGAGGGAGAAACAACCTGATGCTGGGCCCTGTGCTTGTATGGAGTTTCCTGCATGTCACCTCCTCCTTTCAGGGTGTGCCAGGAACCCTTCATCTCCATCTCCCTACCCTGGCAGCATCTCCTATGTGCAAGCTGGGAGCTGGACTCTGCTGGGTCCAGCGGCCCCTAGTGGCAGCCAGCAGCTCTGCAATGCCAAATCTGGGGGAAAGGGAGGAAATTCTCCACATAATATTAATGTGGTGTGAATTCTTCACTGTGCAATGGTACAGAATTCCCCCAGGAACAATGGGGAGAAGAAGTGAGAACAAATGATCATGTCACTTAATACACTGCTGGTCGATGCTCAGATATGATGGTGATGTAAGTCCATATAGACTAGAATCAGAAATTGGAGCTTTATTTTGGGCCTCCTTCCACCCAAATGCGGAAGATCAATGATCCTTGTGCAAGAAAACGGGAATAGAAATAGTGGGCATGTGAGTAAAAATCTCTTCTCGCACCCCCGCTCCCAACAGAACAGTATATCTGAGGGCAATTATTCTGTACCCAAAATGTCTGGCTGCAACGTGAGTCTTATTTACTTAATTGTGCGATTCTGTCATCAAGAGATCTGAAAACTCCCGGGAATCTGTCTGGGCTTTATAAAATAGCAATAAACACTTCACCTTAAAACTCCGTCCTTTTA
>NW_027059133.1:0-2000 GCF_011386835.1 Chrysemys picta bellii | reverse complement strand
CTAATGTAAATCCTTCAAAGTCTTTCAGTAAATGCCAGCTTTCATCAGCAGGTAGGGTTAGATTTGAATCAAGCTGGGATAAATTATTAGAGTTCAGGTAGTTTGAAGTCAATTGAAGTTTTGCCACTTGTCTTTAATAAGATCAGGATTTAGTGCAAAATATAGTCATATATGCAACTGACATGAAAATTATCAATATATTTCTAACCGGTAAAGCAGAACTAAATGACAAACTCACTTTTCTTCAACACTAAAAAATAATGTCCATGTGGCTCTAAGTTAGTGGTTCTCAGACTTTTGTACTGGTGACCCCTTTCACACAGCAAGTCTCTGAGTGCATCATACATTAAAAACACTTGTATATATTTAATACCGTTATAAATGCTGGAGGCAAAGCGGGGTTTGGGATGGTGGTTGACAGCTTGCGATCCCCATGTAATAACCGCGCGACCCCCTGAGGGGTCCCAACCCCCAGTTTGAGAACCCCTGCTGTAAGTACAATCTATGTACTGTATAGCAGGGAGGTAGTGCCACAGATAAGGCTGAGTTTGCTTCCACTTAAGCAGAGATTCACTGTGGTGTGCTGAGGTCACTGCCTTTCATGCTGATCATATTAACTCGTTTCCTTGTACTCCCCTACTAATCTGTCTGTGTCCCGCTGTTCCCTCTTGACATATTTAAGCCATGTCCTCCTCATATTTACAGCACTACGCCCTGACTAAAGAATGAATTTTCTGAGAATTTGCTAGTGAATCTGTTAATTAATTTCTGAGTTAAAATTAATTTTAAAAATATGTCCTTTAAAAATTTAACAGAGTATCAATCCATTTATTTCTCCCTAAATAACCCAACCCAGGTCCTCCCTATTTCAATGGAAATGACCAAAGAACTAAGTCTTGGGTGGATCTGGGGCAGTGGGTGGTTTTTGAAAAGAACTTTTTAGGTCTTTTTCCCTGTTATTTTACTTAACTGAAAATGTCCCCTTCACAGCAAGATGTATTAACAAACCACTATTGATAGTGTCATAGTCTTTGAAACAATTCACATAGTAATTTATTTCGAAATCACTGTGCATGCAAGCTCGTTTTCATTAGTACTGTCGAAAGGGTCGCCACTTTTCCCAAGGGCAGGACACACAGCCTCAATTGCTCTGGGACTGGCTGGTGGAGCTCCAGCACCCCCTGTGTCCCGTTGTGAGCTCCTCTAGCAACTCCACCTTAGTTCAGACTCTCGGGGAGATTTTACCTTCCTATGGGGTGATGCAACCCAGCAAGTGTTTACAGTGACCCAGGGCAGCCTTTTCAAAGCAAGGTAGCACTTCATAGTCACCTGGAGTTTTGCATGAGCAAGTCCCAAGGCTAGCAGAGGAAAACCAAGCTTAAGAGAAAGTGAAGTGTAATAATAAAATCCGGCAGGCCATAAAAGGATTTGAAGAGCAATTAGCAAAAGACACAAAAACAGAAAGTTGTTTTTAAGTACCTCAGCAGCAGGAAGCCTGTTAAACAACCAATGGACAATTGAGGTGCTAAAGGAGCACTCAAGGAAGATAAGGTCATTGTGAAGAATCTCAATGAACTTTTTGCATTGGTCTTTACTGCCGGACCAGATGGTATTCACGCACAAATTCTGAAGGAACTCAAATATGAAATTTGCACAACTACTAACTGTGGTATGTAACCTATCCCTGAAATCAGCCTCTGAACCAGATGACTGCAGGAAAATTAATATAACCCTGATTTCAAAAAATGATAGAGATGATCCCGGCAATTACAACAGTAAGTTTAATTTCATTACCAGGCAAATTGGTTGAAACTATAGCAAAGAACAGAATTATCAGATACATAGATAAATATGATTTGTGAGGGAAGAGTCAACATGGTTTTTATAAAGGGAAATCATGCCTCACCAATCTATTAGGATTCTTGGAGTGAGGTCAACAAACATATAGACAAGGGTGATCCGATGGATATAGTGTACCCGGACTTTCCAAAAACCTTTGA
>NW_027059132.1:0-2000 GCF_011386835.1 Chrysemys picta bellii | reverse complement strand
TATGATTCTATCACAGCCAGGAGGCAAAGCTCATTGTTGGCACAGAAGGAGAAGAGGAAAAACTGAACCACACACCCAGGGAAAGAAATGTCTTTACTCGTCACTAGGGAAATGACCATCGCCTTCGGGGCAATCACAGAGGAGTAGATAACATCTAAGAGTGACAAATTGCTGAGGAAAAAGTACATGGGGCTGTGGAGTTGGGAGTCAACCCTAATCAGCACAATCATCCCGACATTCCCCGCCAGGGTGCAGAAATAAATGGCAAAGAAGAACACAAAGAGGATGTTTTGCAGCTTTGGATTGTCAGTTATTCCCCGGAAAATGAAGCCAGTCACTGTGGTGCAGTTCCCTGGAGCCATTTCTCCTGTCATGCGCTCTGTGTCAAAGAAGAGATAGGGGAGGGGATAGAAGCAATGGATACCACAACAATAAATCTGTTGTACAGTGGAGACTCGTGTTATCTCTTTAAAGATGCCTAAACAACGGAAATTTAATTTAGTCATAGATTCCAAAGCCCAAAGGTACCATTTTGATTATCTAGACCAGTGGGTTTTTTTTCATTTGCGGACTAATCAAAAATTTTGAACGGAGATGGAAATCTTAGATATAATCTGTGGACCCCTAGGAATCCACAGACCACAGGTCAAAAACCAGTGTTCTATGGTAACAACAACCTTTTGAGAACCCCTTAGATGTAGTCTGTGGACCCAAAGGTGTTCACAGATGACAAATCCAAAACCCCTGATCTAGTGTAATTGCTTGTATAACACAGGTCATAATTGTTTTCCAATATTTTTCATTGTAAACTAGAGCATATCTTTAAAAAAATCATCCAATCTTGAATTAAAAATTGTCCATAAACTAAGTATTCACCATGACCCTTGGTAAATCGTTCCAATGGTTTTAATTACCATCACTGTTAATAGAGGCCTTTTATGTAGAGCTGGTCAAAATTCCCTCCTACACCTTTGGAAATTTTTGAGCTTTCAGGAACAAAACCTCACATCCCCCCCCAAAATTTGGCGCTAGTTTATTTTGGCTGAAATCTGAAGTATTTTGGTTTTGCAAAGGAGCAACTGGGAGATGTAGTCAAACCAACAAGACTGGCCTATAAAGGAGAATGGGACCATGAGGAACTTAAGCTAGACAGTTCAACATGTGGAATGCTCAGCATTGAAGGTGGTTGAGAATAGGTCGGAGAAACATCTATTGGGATGTTTACTTGGTGTTACTTGGTCTTGCCCCAGTACAGGGAGCCTGACTTGACTACATGAGGTCCCTTCCACCCTACCTTGCTAGGATTCCCGAATAACAATATTTGTATTTATTATTATTATTATTTTATTTTATTTTTTGTAAAAATGTTGACATTTCCATGGAAAAGTTAGATGAAAACTGCCCTCCTCCCGCAAACACAAACAAATCTCTTTTTCATTGATTTCCTAGGAATGTAGTGTTCCCACTCACTGTAGGAGGGTCTGATCCAAAACAGATTGACGCCAAGTGACGTTTTTCCATTTATTTCAGTGCACTTTGTATCAGGCTGTTTGGGAAGATGATGAAATCTGATATTAACAGCTCTCAGAGTGAGAAGCAAGGAAAGGTAGCATGCAGTGTATTTGAACCTTCTGCATTTCCTAATAGAGGATATCTTCCAGGAAAATGGATTAGTAAAGTTCACAAAGAATTATAAATGTATATGAACTCAAAGGGGAAAAACACTACCTCTTTTATTTAACTATTAAATATGAGATTTCAAATGCATCAAAGTCAGGAAATTGAAAGCAGGGTCTAAAATCCCAAGATGTTTGTGACAGCTTTACCTGCCTATAACTGATGAGTAGAAACAACATCCATAACAAAATGGCCAACTCAGCCAATGCAAAATACAGCCAGACCCACCCAAACATATCTGTACTTGGGGTACTACCGGAAATCTCTTTAAAGATAAAGTTATGGAGACAGATCCTGACCTGGTATAAACTGGAATAGCTGGA
>NW_027059131.1:0-2000 GCF_011386835.1 Chrysemys picta bellii | reverse complement strand
CAAGAAATCTGCTGTCTGCAGAGGCAGCGGCTATTTTGTAAGGCAGAGGTGATGCATCACATGACTGAGGATACAGACATGCACACACTGTGCTTTTGCCTGAGGACTTACATTTGTTCTTTCTTATTCTCTTGTTTTCCTTAATCTAATATAAAAGTCATTCGGACATTTGTTTCCTCTCTGTGTGTATGTTAAATATATATTCCCTATGAATATGAACGAACTTGTTCCAACGCCCCCATCCAGCACAAACCACTGATGCCCCCCATAGAGGGCTTCTGCCGACAACACGGTCGTTCACACAGGCACTTCTTGCAGCAAACTTTTGTTTTTCGGGGAACTGTGGCCAATGGGAACTTCGGCCAATGGGAGCTTCGGGGGAGATACCTGCAGGCGAGGGCCGCACAGAGAATCCTCTTCCCCCCCCCCCACCCCAGTGGCCACAGGGACATGGTGCCGGCCACTTCCGGGAGCAGCGCGGGGCCACGGTAGGCAGGCAGGGAGCCAGCCCTGGCGCGCACTGCTGCCACCCCGGAGTCACTCAAGGTAAGTGGCACTGGGCTGGAGCCTGCACCCCAACTCCCTGCTGCACCCCTCCTGCCCCTCAACCCCTTGCTCTGAGCCCCTCATAAACCCCGCACCCCTCCTGCACCCCAACCCCTTGCCTTGAGCCCCTTCCTGCACACCCCACCCTCTCCCAAACCCCACACCCGCAATCCCCTGCCCCAGCCCTACATTGATGGCCCTACATGCAATTTCCCCACCCAAATGTGGCCCTCGGGCTAAAAAGTTTGCCCACCCCTGCTCTAAGGTGCCACAAGGACTCCTCATTGGTTTTGCTGATACAGACTAACACGGCTACCCCTCTGAAACCAAGATCAAAGTTTCCAAAAGAAAGTCGCATTGAAGAGCATTATGGTTTTAGGAGTTAAGTATCCAGCTAAAAACAATAGGGAGTGGGTGCTTTTTATTTAGGCAGTTCGAAAATTCCACACTCAATATTTAGCTGCAAAATTGGGCTAAATTAATTTCCCAAACCTTTGTTAATGCAGAGTTAAGTTTGCCCAGTGGTGTCTTGTGCCCTTCTGGTATGCGGAAAGGTATCTGCCATGCCTGAAAGACAATGTTATCTTTTCTCACTTTAGCTGGCAATAACAACTGGCAATGGTGCATCACAGAGAAAACATATCATAAAACCATAAAAGGTTCTAAAAAATGCACATTTGGCTTCCCAAGTGCCAACCACCTTCCACATGGAGTCCTGGCAGGTTCCAGTCTTAAAATCCCTCCAGCTGGGTTTTGCCCCCTGCTCATACCAGTTTGCTGGATCAAAACAAGGGCCCCTCAGCTTCAAAGGCTAGGTTTTGCATTACTCACCCGCTAGTGATACCATATTCCATGGGAAACCCACCCAGCGAAACCAGAACACACAAATACATATAACACTTATTGAATACGAAGGGCTATGAATATTTTCTGGGCACCTCTAAATAATGACAGTCTATGATGTTGTCATGTGTCCTGAGTTCTTGCTCACCGACATACAGATAACATTTATAAAGTTTATGCAATAGTCTCAACATCATGCCTGTGTTTGTCATGTTAGTCACCGACGTATGTATGGGACCAAATTCTCAGTAGGTGTAACTTATTTCTAATGATGTGGCTTTGTTTGTATGTAATTTTGTCAGGTGATCCTTAGAAACCGGAGAAGAACAAACCCATAGAAAGCTTTTAGCATAAACGACCAGGCAACTATCGGATGTAAATTATATGTAGCTATCCATGAAACAGAAAAGCCTGTTGATGAGTAAGTAGAATGTTTTACAAAATAAGTGGACTAATATTGTATAAGGCAGAGATGAAATGGCCCAAAGTGGCTCATTGGGGCATGCCCTTAACTCTAGGTAAGACCCTGTAATGAAATCTTCTGAACATGACCAGAGTTCACCCAAATATTCACTCGTTCGAATAACTCAAATAGTTAAAACCTAGAAGGC
>NW_027059130.1:0-2000 GCF_011386835.1 Chrysemys picta bellii | reverse complement strand
AATTAATAAGCACACACAAACCATTATTATTATTATGAAACATAAATGATTTTTCAGCCATCCTCATTATTAGAGGGCCCAACTCATGCTTTTAAAACAACAAATAAATAAATAATAAATAATAATAATGCCTATTGCTTACATCAGTAGCTCTCCGAGCACTTTACTGTCTTTTTTTCTTTAACGTATCTCCCCTCTCAGCACCCCTGGGAGACTGGGCAGTGCCACGATTCCCGTTGTAAGGATGGAGAACTGAGCCATACAGAGGCTAAGTGACTTGCCCAAGGTCACACAGGAAGTCCATTGTAGACCAAGAAATTGAACCCAGGTTTTCTATGTCTCAGCCTGTGCCTGAACCATGAGACGAGCATGCCCTACACTTGAGGATGGCAATGCAACCTTACCATAAAATGGTTCCTAACTGGGAGTTGTGCAGCTCTGAGAAGCTGGCTACTTCATGAGATGCTAAATCATAGTTGTTTGGTGCAGATCTCCTTGGAAAACCTGCCCCTTAGTTCTTTTTGGTGCAAGATGCACATGGTTGGTTATCCACAAAAACCAAGATAATGATGTAAAGAACTCACTCCCCCCTTTCACTCCCATTTACTGTTCAAAACCCATTCCCAACATTTAAATTCACTGAGAATAAATCTTCCTGTCTAACATCCTCGTAAAGGCCTTTTTCACCTCCATGTTCCTCAGGCTGTAGATCAGGGGGTTCAACATGGGGATCATCAGGGTATAAAACAAAGAAATGATTTTGTCCTGATCCATGAGGTACTTTGAACTGGGCCGTAAATACATGAAAGAGCCCGTTCCATAGAAGATGGTGACAGCCGTCAGGTGGGAGGCGCAGGTGGAGAAGGCTTTGCGTTGGCCCAGGGCAGAATTGATCCTTAGGATAGCAACCGCAATGTATATGTAGGAGATGAGGATGATCAAGATAGTAGGTGTTACCACCACAGCAGAACAGGTGAAATGAACAATGTCTGTGATGTGGGTGTCAGAGCAGGACAACTTCAGGAGGGGGGGCACGTCACAGAAGAAATGGTTGATGACGTTTGAGTTGCAGAAAGACAAACGGAATATAAATATACTTTGAACAATTGCATTAACACAGCCCACTAGGTACGATCCCAGCACCAGCAGCACACAGAACCGCTTGGACATGATGACAGTGTAGAGCAATGGGTTGCAGATGGCTGTGAAGCGATCGTATGCCATGGCACCCAAGAGGTAGCATTCACAGGACAATGCGATGCATAGGAAGAAGAATTGCAGAGCACACCCAGAGAACAAAATGACTTTTCTTGCTGATACTAAAGTAACCAGTATGCTGGAAGTGATAATGGTGGCGTATCCGACATTTAAGAGGGCCAGGTTGCTGATGAAAAAGTACATGGGGGTGTGAAGCCGGGAGTCAATCCTGATTAAGGTGACCAAGGTGAGGTTCTCCACTAGGATCAGCAGGTAGATCAACAGAAACAACACAAGGAGGATGACCTGCAGCTTCGGGTCTTGTGTGAATCCCACCAAGATGAACTCAGTCACTGCGGTGTGATTCCTCTCCGCCATTTATCCCAGACGCACTCTCCACTGCAGGTGAGAAAGTGAGGCGTACACTGAAAAAAGAGACAAATGAGGGCTGAATGCAAACACCTCAAACTCTGTCACTTTCAACAAAGCATAAATTCTAGGCAGTGGATCCATCTCCGGATTCCAGAAGCCTCCAACCCACCGTGAAGATCTGTTTCCCTCTACTCCCTGAACTACATGGAGTGTTCAGAGTCCAGCACTGGCTTCATGCTAGGTTTTCTAGCTCAGGGAGTGGTGGCTCATGCTCTTGAAGCCACAGGGACAAGTTCAATCTTTGCTGCTGACAACGCACCCACCTGCACAATGTCGTTTCCAGGCTCAGATTCTGATCCAATCACCCACATCAGTTAGTGCGACCACGGAGCAATGAGACGTTTTGCATGGCAAAGTACTACTTGGTGTGT
>NW_027059129.1:0-2000 GCF_011386835.1 Chrysemys picta bellii | reverse complement strand
GAATGTCTCTGAGGCATGGGTGCTTTTGCACTTTCTGTTATGGAGCCAGGCTAGTTGTTTCATTAGCAATAAGGGATGTGGGCAAGCAGGGAGTGGCAGGAAAGAGACCTTTATTCAGTTTCCTGAGGCGACCCAGCGTTCTATGCAAAGCCTCTAGCATTTGTGCAGAAGGAGCCTGACCCCTGTTCGCACTCCTGAGCTCCTGACGTCACAATGAAGTAGGTCCCTCCAGAAAACTGACCCTCTTTCTCCGGTCCCACGCCTCACATTACCACGGTGACTCAGCTATTAAAGCTGCACGGCCCTGTTTATCACAAGCCCAGGTTTACAGCCCGGCCTTTCTGAAGAAGAAACCAAAAAAAGTTCCTTCACTCAGAGCACCCGATCCGATACCTTTTCTCACTTGGGCAGCAAACTTACCCCAGCCGGGCGGTGGTGCTATTCACATCAACGGGAGCAATGGTGGGATATGATGCTATTCGGCATGTCTGTGGGGATGATCATCTGGCCCGCTGTGTTTAAGGGACTCAGGCAGTGCAGCTCCGAGCATCATGGCATCTACCTTTTAGGTACCTAAACAAAAACAAGCACAGCACTGCAGTCCAGAAAGCCAAGTTAGGTCCCTCCCTGTAGAATCACAGAACCATAGCGGTTGAAGGGACTGCAAGGGTCATCGAGTCTCACGCCCTGCCAAGAGGCAGGATTTGTTGTGCCCAAACCATCCATCTGGCTCTCTAGCCTCCTTTTGAATACCTCCAGTGAAGGGGCTTCCACAATCTCCCTGTAGAATGAACGGGGACAGATCGGCACCTTCAAATGCATTCCACAACAGCCCGCCTGATGCCAGGTGAGGAGTCCCCTAAGCTTGCCAATGGGACCCACTGATTTGCTAAGCACTGCCCCTGCCTCACAGATAGGCACCTCCCTTCCACCTGGATGTATGTGACTCTCTCTCCTAGCAATCCACACACAGGTACCCCTCTCCTGGCTTAGTAGCAGTTTCTTGAGGGAATGAATTAGACACCGTCCTCGTTCTGCACAAAATGGCGGAAGGAGGAAGCTGTGGTGCTGTTGCCCCCTTGATAACTTTTGGCCCAGTGGTTAGAGAACTTGCCTGGTTCCATTCCCCATCCCTGGCAGAGAGGGAAGAAAGGATTTAAACAGGTTTCTCCCACCTCTGAGGAGAGTGCTCTGGCCTCTGGGATATCATGTTTCTCCTGTTGAAGCTGCTCCACTGTGGATAAAGAAAGAATGATTGGCGCGGGGGGCTGGGACGCAGGGTCTCCTGCCCATGAGGTGGGTACTTTAACCACTCGCTCTCTCTGGCCAAATAATGTTTTGGCATCCCCATGTTCTACAGCCCAACTCTCCTCAACCACTGCTCCTTTGGCAAGAATTACCATGGTCACAGAAGGCAGTAGCTGAATGTCAGCCCCTTCACTATCTTTACATCATCTCCTTGTCTCCTGTTTCTCTGTCTGTACAGATCAGACCAGTCCTCCAATCCCCTGGCAGCTCAAGGATGCAGGACAAGCACAAGGATTAACACGGAGTCAGTGGGGGCAATTGTTTGAAGAGGGGACATAATTAGAGAGCTTGGCTGTGAGGAGTTTTTTTTTTTTTTTTTTTTTTAGCAGGGAGGGAGAGTAGAAGCTCCCCTAGACTTCCCACTGTCGAGCTCTGATGCTCTCCTTTCTTCCCCACGCTCCCCAGTTCTGTTCTGGCCTCCCCCTTCCCCTGGAAGCAAACACACCAAGGGAAGGGTGAGCCTACCCCTTTCCCACTGCAGTGTGGAGAAGGAGTGGAGTTTGGGGTTCCTTCCCTTGACCCTGGAAAAGTGGAGGGAAGAAGAGCTCCCTCCCTCCACCTAGTGGAACAGTCCTGGGGAATAATTGTGGGGCAATGGGAGGGGGTTATGCGTGCAGAAGGAAACAGGTGGCTCGACTTCCCTTCCCACCAGTTATGCCACTTGTGTTTCTGCTCTCAGTGTCTCTGAACTC
>NW_027059128.1:0-2000 GCF_011386835.1 Chrysemys picta bellii | reverse complement strand
CCTCGTAAAGGCCTTTTTCACCTCCGTGTTCCTCAGGCTGTAGATCAGGGGGTTCAACATGGGGATCACCAGGGTATAAAACAAAGAAATGATTTTGTCCTGATCCATGAGGTACTTTGAACTGGGCCGTAAATACATGAAACATCCTGTTCCGTAGAAGATGGTGACCGTCATCAGGTGGGAGGCACAGGTGGAGAAAGCTTTGCGTTGGGCATTGGCAGAGTTGATCCTTAGGATAGCAACCGCAATGTATATGTAGGAGATGAGGATGATCAAGATAGTAGGTGTTACCACCACAGCAGAACAGGTGAAATGAACAATGTCTGTGATGCGGGTGTCAGTGCAGGACAACTTCAGGAGGGGGGGCAAGTCACAGAAGAAATGGTTGATGATGTTTGAGTTGCAAAAGGACAAACGGAATATAAATATAGTTTGAACAATTGCATTCATGCAGCTCACTATGTATGACCCCAGCACCAGCAGCACACAAAACCGCTTGGACATGATGATGGTGTAGAGCAATGGGTTGCAGATGGCCATGAAGCGATCATATGCCATGACACCCAAGAGGTAATATTCACAGGACAATGCGATGCATAGGAAGAAGAATTGCAGAGCACATCCAGTAAACAAAATGACTTTTCTTGCTGATACTAAAGTAATCAGTATGCTGGAAGTGATAGTGGTAGTGTAACCAACATCTAAGAGGGCCAGGTTGCTGATGAAAAAGTACATGGGGGTGTGAAGCTGGGAGTCAGTTCTGATTAAGGTGACCAAGGTGAGGTTCCCCACTAGTATCAGCATGTAGATCAACAGAAACATCACAAGGAGGATGACCTGCACCTTCGGGTTTTGTGTGAATCCCAACAAGACGAACTCAGTCACTGCTGTGTAATTCCTCTCCGCCATTTATCCCAGATGCACTCTCCACTGCAGGTGAGAAAGTGAGGAGTACACTGAAAAAGGAGACAAATGAGGGCTGTCAGAAACATACAGCTAAGGGTAGCATAAAATCCCTCCTTTAACTGTAAGGGGTTAATAAGCTCAAATAATCTGGTTGGTACCTGACCCAAAGGGCCAATAAGGGAAAGAGATCCTTTCAAATCGGTAGGGGGGAAGTTTTGTTTGTGGTCTCTTTGTCGTTCTCTCTCAGACAGAGAGCGACCAGGGCTGGAAAAACCATCTCCTAAAACCCTACCTGAAATAAGCATCCAAGATTACAAAAACTGTAAGCAATAGCAAGGAAATGCATTACCTTATCTTTTGTTTTAGCTTGTGAATTTTCCCTATGCTAAGAAGGAGGTTTATTCCTTTGTTTTCTTTTGTAACTTTGAAGTTTTGCCTAGAGGGAAATCCTCTGTGTTTTAAATCTTATTACCCTGTAAAATTACATTCGATCCTGATTTTACAGAGGTGCTTCTTTTACTTTTTTTCTTTATAATAAAGTTCTGCTTTTAGGAACCTGATTGGATTTTAGTGTCCTAAAAACCCAATGGTCGGGCCTGTGCTCAACTTGTTTACCTATTTCGTTGGTATATTATTCTCAAACCTCCCCAGGAAAGGGGGTGAAGGGTCTTGGGGGAATATTTTGGGGAAAGAGGAACTCGAAGTGGTCCTTTTCCTGAATCTTTGTCTAGCTCACTTGGTGGTGGCAACGATACTGTTCAAGGAGAAGGAAGAATTTGTGCCTTGGGGAAGTTTTTTAACCAAAGCTGATAGATAGATAGAAATAAGTGGGGAGGGAACCCTGACAAGGGCTGTATACAAACACCTCAAACTCTGTCACTTTCAACAAAGCATAAACTCTAGGCAGTGGATCCATCTCCGGATTCCAGAAGCCTCCAACCCACCGTGAAGATCTGTTTCCATCTACTCCCTGAACTACATGGAGTGTTCAGAGTCCAGCACTGGCTTCAAGCTAGGTTTTCTAGCTCAGGGAGTGGTGGCTCATGCTCTTGAAGCCACAGGGACAAGTTCAATCTTTGCTGCTGACAATGCAC
>NW_027059127.1:0-2000 GCF_011386835.1 Chrysemys picta bellii | reverse complement strand
ATTTTGCACATCCCAGGATGCACCTCGCTCCGTTTCTGCCTTCCCACAACACCTAGCGACAGATGGTGTCACCAGGCACTGTGGGATACACACTCACAGTGCATTGCTCATCTTGTCGACAATGGTGCCCCGTATGTGGACACGATCTGTCGACACAGGGAGCAAATGTAAACTCGTATTGGGGACATGTTTTGTCGATTTTTTTTTGTGTCGACATTAGTTTCATTGACAAAACTTACAATGGAGGCAGCAGCATCATGTAACAAGCTTATCACTAACTCAGACCCAGGAGCCGCAGGGTTTCTAATTCCTGTTCTTTATTCTCCACACTTCTCCCAGCACCAGCCACAACAGCTCTCAGCTGCTTCATCTCCTTCCCCTTCATCCCAACCTCAGTTGCCGCCCTCACTGGGACAGGGACTTTCTGAGGCTGGAAGGAACCAGCCCCCAGCCAGCCTCCAACTCTGCACAGACTGTCTGGGGGAGGAGCTGGTGTTAACCCTTCGCTAGCCCTGGCTCTGTCTCCCCTGCCCCCCCAGGCTGTGACCAGGGCCGGCTCCAGCATTTTTGCCGCCCCAAGCGGCAAAACAAAACAAAAAACCCGCGAGCTCTACCGCTGCTGCTTCCTTCTTCATTTCTTCGGCGGCAGGTCCTTCCCTCCGAGAGGGAGTGAGGGACCCGCTGCCAAATTGCTGCCGAAGAGCCGGACGTGCCGCCCCTTTCCGTTGGCCACCCCAAGCACCTGCTTCCTGCGCTGGTGCCTAGAGCCGGCCCTGGCTGTGACATGGGGGAGACTCACCGCAGGCCCTGCTGAGAGCAGCAGGAAGGAAACACCTCAGCCCAGCCAAACAGGCTCCTCTGAGCGCAGGAAAGTGAAACTAACCCGCAGCAGCTGGGTCCTGGGTGCCAAGGGGCCATGACTGCCGGGGACCTGGCTGGGAGCTTCCAGCACGAAGTGACTTGCTCCGTCTGCCTGGAGTATTTCACAGACTCGGTGACTATTGAGTGTGGGCACATCTTCTGCCGGGCCTGCATCAGCCAGTGCTTGGGGGAGCCGGAGCCAGACTTCTCCTGCCCCCAGTGCAGAGAAATGGCCCCGCAGAGAGACCTGCGGCCCAACAGGCAGCTGGGGAACCTGGTGGAGTTAGTGAAACGCCTGAGGCTGCAGGCGGGGCCAGAGCCCAAGAGGCAGCGAGTGTGTGAGAGGCACCAGGAGGCTCTGAAACTCTTCTGCGAGGAGGATGAAACACCCGTCTGCGTGGTTTGTGACAGATCCCGGGCTCACCGCACTCACATGGTGGTTCCCATCGAGGAGGCTGCCCAGGAGTACAGGGTAGGGAACAGTTATCTGAATGGCTGGGACAGCTTCTCTGTAGCTACAAAGCTCCCTGTGTGTGTCTGACCAGCCCTGGGTTAGAGCCAGGGAACTGCCTGATAATGAGATTGTTGTGCCGTGGGAATTTTTCATAATATTTTGGATGAATAGTGTGTGCACCTCAGTGTCCCCTAGGTGGTGCATGTTTAACACCAACAGACCCTAGTTGTCGTCAGCGGGGATCAAAGCTGGGGACCTGTGGAGCTTAATGCACGAGCTAAAAGACCTGTTCCTCTTCTCCATGGCTGTGGGAGGCTAATACAACTTTAGCTGGTCTAGGTGCCACTAAAGGGGGACAGAGCGCCACACCAAGCAGGCATGGGTTACACATGGCTAAGGCTATGAGTTTTTCACAGAGGTTGCAGAAGCCACGGAATCCGTGACTTCCAGAGACCTCCGTGACTTCAGCTCGCAGCGGCTGGGAGCTGCAAACAGCTGGGGAGCTCCTGGCTGCCACGGGCGGTGCAGGCCCTCGGAGCAACCAGCGAGCCCCCACAGCTGCCCAGCCGCTGCGAGCGGTGTGGGGACCCTGCAGCTGAGCACCCCATTTTGTCAGGGATATTTTTAGTAAAAGTCATGGACAGGTCACGGGCTTCCGTGAATTTTTATTTATTGCCCGTGACCT
>NW_027059126.1:0-2000 GCF_011386835.1 Chrysemys picta bellii | reverse complement strand
AACAAATGTAGAGTAGCATTCAAAAAGAGTACAAATTACTCATACAACACAAAACCAGACATTTCCCTCATATTACATGATCAAGTTTAATTTTTTTTTAAATTAACATAACTTTACAGAATTCACATATTTGCTCTCAAATGGATTTAGTGGGAGCAGATATTTATCTATAAGTAGGTCCTTGATTTTGATGTCAGTAACATCCACAATAATTGGCAGGAGGATGTGAAAGGCAAATAATAGGAATGTAGGGTTTCAAGTTAGCCACCCAAGCCAGAACTTTTTTTTTTTTTTTTTAATAAACAGCACCACAACAAACCTCCCCTCCATTATCAACACTTTAACTATTTGACGGCACAAGGTGCAGGGCAATGGTGAATCTTTTTTGCACCCCATGTTTTATTTTACAGTATTTAATGGGAGGCACTGGATGACTTCTCCAAGGCTTTTGACTTTATTTGCAAGATGAACCTGGTGGAGAACCAGCCCTTTTGGGTTAGACTGTGTGGGATACTGCCCATCACACGGTTTAGACATTGATGTAAATAATGTAACAATTTTCATACAATATAGCATTTATAAAAGGATGATATTGTGTCTCGCATTTGATGGAGGTGTCGACGTGAATTACGCTGCTCTTCAGAGTTCTTGGCCCTTATTGATAAATTAAATATTTTGCAAATGACTTCGGTGAAAGTATCAAGGGGTTTTATTGGATGCCTTGAAGTTTACTTCCTGAGGCTGACAGACTTTGATTCCCTGAAGAAAGAATCTTGACCTTAACTTTCTCTCCTTATGATCTCAATAATCTTAATATGTGGGATTAATGTCTAATTAATCATTCTGGTAAAATCTCCTCCATTCTCCCCAAATTCTGACTTTCTGTCTGTCTCTCTTGCTAGATTAATCTCCTGGTCTACTGATCTCCTTTCCTGAAGTCACATTCCTCTTTAGTCTGTTCCTGCCCACCTCTCCATCTCCCACACCCTATCTCCTTTCCCAGTGTCTGCTTTTCACCAGCCACTTCTTCCCTTTCTCTCTCTTATATATATCCTGGCTCCACTCCTGGTTCCACTTCCTCTCTTTTGTTCTGTTGTTTAGTTCATCCCACCTCCTATATCAGAATCTCCCTTCCTTTCTTTCTCACCAGTTGTATTTCTTCAATTCTAGGTCTCCAATTCTGCTCTCAAGTGAGTTACCCTCTCGTTCAACTTGAACTCCTTGTGATCACAGTTCTCCTTGGTTTGATTCCATCATCTTCTATTGGCTCTCCTCAGTGTGTGTTTCAGCTTCACTGCCCTTACTGTGTGTTTCCCTGATCAGTCAGACTCTTTAACAGTTATTTTAAGATTGTACAGCAGAAACTCCAAATCTGAAGGCACACAAGTGGCCAAATACACAAAAGACCACTCATCCTGTGTGCCAGGAACCATCTTGAAAAGCTTTAATTAACCACGCCTCCCATCTCCCCAAACACACACAATGTAAGTTCATTAATCAAACGCCCCCAGAACGTTGTCTATTGGCTGCAAAACAGAACATCACAGGGTTAGTTCCTTTACCATCTCCTTAAAATACAAAGGTCAAATAAAAATTAAATAAAGTGATGCTTTAAAAATGGCTGCTCATTATTGTACATATTTTGCTCCCTGTGTCTTCTGAGTCATATCTTCTTAAGTTTACTGTCTGCAACAAAATTTTTACTATTGCCAGCACTCCAGAGCCAATATGAATGCAGGAAAAACAAGCTGTATGCTATTCTGTCTGATGCATCATCAACACAATTTCCAGCTGAAGCGTGATACCAAAAACACTTCGTGCCAGACCCTCAGCAAATGCAAATCAGCACAGTTCCGTGGACTTCAACAGAACTGTGTTGATTCACGCTAGCTAAAGGTGTCATTAATATATAAGAAAACAGCTATATTTTTCTATACAAAGACCAGCCTTCAGTAATCACAAAGGAAAAAATGCTTTGACTTCAAAACAGCAAATCTGTT
>NW_027059125.1:0-2000 GCF_011386835.1 Chrysemys picta bellii | reverse complement strand
ACAGAATTTGATATTTAAACCATTGAGGGAGATTAAATATGGGAAACCAACATCTTGCTTTTACACTTACTTTTCTGAACCTCAGTGAATTTTCATTTATTTAAACAAACAGATTTCTAGGGCCAAACTGTCTGCTGATGCAAATGGATGAACTGCCATTGAAATTACTGGAATTGCAGCCATTTACCTGAGCAGACTATTTGACCCTTAAAGTTCCATTTCACTATCCTGCATAGATAGTTTCCTGCAAGCTTTTTTTTAAAAAAAATATAAAAGAATGCCACACAAACCATCTTGCATTTAGGTTAAAAGGTAACATTGACATTAATGCCCAACACATGGTTTATTGTTATCCCTTGTTTCAGTGACTGAAAATCATTTTCTGTCAATGCAGCATAATTCTGACACTTCCCATTAGAGGTACGGTAACATGTAAATGCAGTAGTAGAATGCCCTTTTCCCCTTAAGGCTCACACTACCACTGCTTAAGCAACTAGCCCTGCAATGCAGCACCAGCTGCACAGCTAATCGGCTCTGAGCATTAATTCCCAAAGTACTACCCTAACTGCATTAAGGCAGCCGTCCTTCTCTTACTGATTGCAAGGAATGATGTTGCATATTTATACGCATGCACAGAGGGTAGATCCAGCAGAGCAGATTCCATCAGAATTTTGCCTACAAATGATTGGAATCCCATGGAAGACTCCAAAGTCACAAGGAGTTGAGTTTGTTTTAGAGCAAATTCTTCTCCCTTCCGAGGTTTCTGTCCTGTTCATGTTTTCTGTACTGTCTCTCTGTGCTGGCACTGTCCACACGAGACTGGACTCATTAAGGAGTATGCCCTGCTAGGTCATTATCCCTGACCCAGATTGATCCCTGACTATTTACAATGCCGTTTCCCAGCCCGCGGCTTAGTACAATCAACGCCCATCCCTAAATTAAAAAGGATCAGAGAAGATTAAAACCAATGTAAAGGGACCATGAGAAATAATTTATGATCCTGATTCAATAAAGAGGATCCTGTATGGCAAATGAAGGGGAAATGGGTTATCAGCCAATTTCTTTGATTTAAAACTATATGCCAAGGCAATAATAAAAGCAACATTGGGTCAAATTCTGAGTTTGTTTAATCTGACAGTCTGTAGCATATAAAGCTAGGGTTACCATATTTCAGCAAGCAAAAAAGAGGACGGGAGGAGCCCCGCCCCCGTCCTGCCCTGCCCCCGCCCCATCCTGCCCTAGCCCTGGCTCTGCCCCTCCCACTTCCCCCCTCAGAACCCCCAACCCTTCCTCGGCTCCTTGTCCCCTGACTGACCCCTCCTGGGACCCCTGCCCCTAACTGCCCCCCAGGACTCCACCCCCTACCTAAGCCTCCCTGCCTCTTGTCCCCTGACTGCCCCCTCCTAAGACCCCCCCCCCAAATGCCCCCCAGGACCGTACCCCCTACCTGTACCCTGACTGCCCCAACCCTTATCCACACCCCCACCCCCAGACAGACCCCTGGGACTCCCACGCCCCATCCAACCACTCCCCACCCCCTGACAGCCCCCTCCCGAACTCCCAACCCTCTGCCCCCTCCTAAGACCTCCCCCCTAAATGCCCCCCAGGACCCTACCCCCTACCTGTACCCTGACTGCCCAAAACCTTATCCACCCCCCACCCCCAGAAAGCCCCCCCCGAACTCCCGACCCCCCCCCGTCTCTTGACTGCCCCCTCCAGAACCTCCCTGCCCCTTTTCCGACCCCCTGGCCCCCTTGTTGTTGGCCTTTCTTCGCCTAATGTCTCTGTGAACTTGCTCAGGAACGGCCTGAGCCGTTCGTCCCGACATGCTGGACAGCAGTGGAAGAGGAGCGGGGGAGGAGCTCCAGACTGCCGGAGGCGATCTGCGAATGCAGGGAGGGAGGGAGTGATCTCTGCTGCAGGGGGGAGGAGGGGCTCTCTCTGGCTGTCGGAGCCCCATGTAAGTGGCACCATCCGGCCGGCTGCCCTGTTAGCTGCGC
>NW_027059124.1:0-2000 GCF_011386835.1 Chrysemys picta bellii | reverse complement strand
AAAGATTTTACAATTAATCCAGCTATTTTTACCTCCAATTATATAAATTGGCCAGATTAGTCATCACATTACTGAATAAAAAAGAAATTCAATAACAAATACATTTTAAACATACTAAACAAGCCTGATCATTTAAAGTCCTTTGCAAGTTAAATATGTGTTGGATTTTGAATTAATAACCTACTGAAGGTGTTGTGAGGCATCGATAGGATTCCAGAGCTATCCCTTCCAAATTCCTGACCAAGATTTTTCAGTGACCAAAGTGCTACTATCGCAGATTTTACAATGAGTCAAGTGCATGCTGGGCGAAGACACTCCAAGATTATTCAGGACTGTGCAGATACTGATTCAAAGCCCACTGAAGTCAGTCCACTCAACAGTGAAGTACATATTTATACAGTTTATACAGTAATACTCCCTTTAGAACACATATTTCACATAACAACAGTTGGCTTCATGAGAGCTACAGTTCTGATCCTGTATTCATGGAGCGCCCAATATATTTCCTGGAGCACCCAATATATTCATTGAAATTAATGGGGTATGTGCACACACACACACACACTTACTGATTTATATGAGTATTTTGGGTGTTCCAGGAATATATATAAATCAGGGATCTCTGGATCTATTCTATTCTCAATAACTGATAATGAAAGAATACATTCATTTTATAGAAATAATTCATAAAATATCACTGCCAACACTTGCACTCTGTGCTGGCTACGAGTGGGATAATTGGTGCTCTTGGAGTGCCAGAACATCTGACTTTCACAGTATCTATCTCATCATCATGATCTCTCCTCTCAACAAGGCAGCTTGCCAACCAAGCCTGATTTCATTCTTTCTTTAGATTACAAATTTGGTTGATAAAGGTATCTGTACAGATGTAATATACGTAGAATTTTAAGGCTATGTCCACATTACAGCGGTAAGTCGACCTACGCTACGCAACTCCAGCTACATGAATAACGTAGCTGGAGTCGACACATCTTAGGTTGAGTTACTGTGGGGTCTACACTGTGGGGGGTCCCGTCGATTTACCTTACTCTTTTCGTCAGGGGTAGAGTACAGGGGTCGACTGGAGAGCGATCTGCTGTCGATTTGGAGGGTCTTCACTAGACCCACTAAATCGACCACCGGTGGATCAATCTCAGAATGTTGATCCCGGCTGTAGTGTAGATGTAGCTTAGTATTGCATGACTTTCTGATTACAAAATAAGCACTATACAGTATCAATGAAGCACATGTTAAATGGGAGAAAAGAAAGAAGGCCGAAGTGGACACCTTTATATACAAGGAATCTGCTATGCTACTGACCTTCCTTACACTTTATACAACAAAACGACACCAAGAATGACTTTCTAAGGACTATTCCACAACCTAAAGTTGGATCCTGCCCCACTCAGTCTTATGCCACTGACTTAAATGGGGGGCAAGATCAGGCCCTGAGTCTACCCCACTGCAGTACCCTCACTGAAATTCCCCTCCATGGATTTTGTTTCCATTTACAAGGGGGACAAAGATCCTGCCCTGTAACTCAGCCATTACCAGTACGATACCAAGGGAGATTAATCAAAGCCACTGCAACAGGCTGACAGAGGGGATTCCAAAATTGAGGTCAGGCTCAGTGAATCTTAGGCAGATGCTGAAAGAGAGACACAACAGTAAAATTTTAACGGCGCAACCCTAAGAATGTCACTTGCGGTGAGGTATTCTACATGCTTCAGTGATAACGGTTATTTCCCCCTTCAGTTTCAGAGTTGGGTGAGGTGCCTTTGTCTGAGCTGACTACCGCTAATGCTGGCTTTCCTCTCAGCCCTTGAGTTTTACAGCATGAGCTCTGTGATGGGGGGTAGTGCAGGAGTGGAGGAGAGCCATGGCAGAGGGAGGCCACACCATGCCAGGCAGTGTCACGGGTGTTTGGGGTCTACATCTCAATTTCTTACTGGCACCTGAGTTAATCAGAGGCAGGTGAGCCTAGTTAGGCTGAAAGCCTT
>NW_027059123.1:0-2000 GCF_011386835.1 Chrysemys picta bellii | reverse complement strand
CTGGTGGACTGTGCAATGAATTTGGCTGGGAAGCTGAATAAAAAATTGAGGTTCCTCCTGGAATAATTCTAGAGTAGAATCCCCGCTTACCAGCAATGTCGATTCTTTCAAAAAGGGGCACGGTAAGAATCTGCATTGTGCTTATATTATGATAAACCTCTTAATAAACAATATTAAGAACTAGATGTCCATTTCATCTCAGGAATTCAGACAGGCCCAGCGGCCTAGACTCACCACTGGTGCAACTCCCAGTAAAAGTTACACTCGGTATTTCTCAATGCCTTCAATGAACGTGGCCACACTGTCATCTGTTTAAATAAAGTAGATGCCAAAATATCACAGAACTCCGGCTTCATGCCCAAGAGTTCAGAAAGTGTAATCTAAGGCGTCATTGCCTCTATACTCTTTGGCTTCTGTTCTTTATTCCTATTGCTCCCCAAAACTCCCTTCTTTTTGCCATTTCTCCACAGTCTCCACTGGTTTGTAATTTTAGTTAAATGCCTCCTGTCAACCTAGCACAAATCTAATACAGTAAGCAACCCAATGGTTGCTTTGAGAAAATAACATTGTTTTCAAATGATTAATTACAGTATAAATAATACACCTCTACCCCAATATAACGCTGTCCTCGGGAGACAAAAATCTTACCGTGTTATAGGTGAAACCATGTTATATCAAACTTGCTTTGATCTGCCGGAGTGCACAGCCCCGCCCCTGAGCACTGCTTTACCGCGTTATATCAGAATTCGTGTTATATCGGGGTAGAGGTGTATATAATATATAATAACTGAAACAGCATACGGAATGTATAGTATAGCAGCCTATTACTTTTCTTTTCTGTAGACAGAAGGGACAATTTGCAGTAGGAGTACCAAGGAGCTGGCTACAGCTACAGGGTTAAAATGAATTATAACTGCATAAATTGGAGGTATAAAACTATATATAGTTTATTTTTAAGTCATCTCCTCTCTGCAGTATAAACAAACAGATGAAACTTGATTTTTTCTGCATTCAGGAGATCATAAAAGATTTGGTAAATGGCTGCACACTTCAATAAGAATTTCCATAAGAGAGGAAAAGCTTTATATCCAAAGGAATTGCATAATCTGAGATTTTGATTCATCATTCACTAATTGGTGAAAAACCATGCAAGTCAAACATGGTCTGTTGATGACAAGCTCACTTCTATTTCTTTATTTTTATCCTGGTAGAGAACATTCCTTTACAAGTCTCCAGTACTGCAGCAAAACCTTGAACGCTGACATCAAGACTAGTAAGCAGCATTAGTCCTTGAAGCACCGTTTGGAAAGCGTTAATTAATTCAGATTGGTACCGCAGTTTGGCTTGTTGCCCTACGATCCTGGAAGTGAAATTACAAGGGTTGGAGGGGGGGAGAGAAAAATGACTTGTGTTTAGCCTAAAACAAGTTTTTGAAGATATTTTTTATGAATCAAAGAATTTTATATACATTGCTGCTCCATGCCTTTCAGCCATAACGAGGCCTCATGTTAATAAATATCAGGGAGGAAATATTATTAACACCATCTCTGCAAAACAGAACATTTCCTCGTAGAAATGTATTACCCAGGGAAATCTGAAAAACAGCAGAAATCCCCCTAAAGACAGAAGAAATATGATGGTCAGAAGAGGCAGAGCTGTAGAAGAATGTATATACGTATATTATATAAAATATCCATTACAGGCAAGATTCTGGTCAGAAAATAATTATCAAGCATGTCAGAATGGCTTGATGACAGCCTGAAAAACATACTCGTTTTAGTTCAGAAGTAGCATCTATCACTCAACTTTGATTGTACAGGAAGTCCAATTTCATTATGAGTATAAATGAAAATATTAAACCAAAATTCACAGTGAAACCCATTAGCAGTTGCTGTTAGCTGAGAGCAAAGATCCAGAAGTACCATTGGGTTTACATGTTTTCTGACTCGTCCCAATATCTGACACCTGGAAACCGCACTGGAAATCTCAGGAGACTGGGC
>NW_027059122.1:0-2000 GCF_011386835.1 Chrysemys picta bellii | reverse complement strand
ACTTATCGAAGGGATGAGAAATGTGGAGAAAAAGAAATAATTATTCTGTCCCTCCATCTGATTTTTCAGAGACAAACTTTAAAAAGTCATGGATTAAAAGACTTAGCTTTTCACCAGCATCACTGTAAATAGTTCTTTAAGGTCTTGAAGAATCAGGCAGAAACTTGTTTATATTAATATTAAAAGGGACAGTTTTGGATGCCTCTGCTAACACTGAAAGTACCTTATTCCTTAAGTAGTCTCACTGAAGTCTGAAGCACTGATTCTTCATTACCCTACACCTTGGACCTGAATCTGCTTTACACTAAGGCCTCTTTACACCACTCGAGCTCTGGTTAAAAGGCCTTAAAGTGAGTGAGTGTAAATTACACGGCCAGAATAGTGTAAAGAGGCCTTCATAGAAGGAAAATCAGGCTCATTGTGGACTCATTTGCAGAAGTGTAAAGAGAATACAAAGTGGGTAGAACATACTACCAGATCAGACTGGTAAAATGGTGTAAGTCTGTGATTTTCAAACGGACCTAAGAGAGGTAGGCCCCCATTTACTTTTAATAGGAGATGAGAGCCAAATTCCCTATGGTCCTAGCGAATATCCTATGACTAAACAAAGTGCAAGGCAAGAGAGAAATAGACCCAAAGAGACCCACTCATTATTATCATTGTATAATGTTTATATTGCAACAGCCCCTAAAGGCCACAGCTAGGTCACGACCCCATTGTGCTAGGTGCTGTACAGACATATAATAATTGATAACCTCTGCCACAAAAGAGCTTACAATCTAAACGCAGCCAGGTGCTATATACTGTGAGTAAGGTAGAAGAATCTGGTGCCAAACAAAAAAATAGAGAGGAAAGACGGTCCAGTGGTTAGGGTACTGTGACTTGGGAGACCTGAGCTCTATTCCCTGCTCCACCACAGATTCTGTGTGACCTTGGACAAGTCAGTCTCTCTGGGCTTCAGTGCCTCATCTATAAAATGGGGATAACAGTGCTTCCCTACCCCCCAGTGATGCTATGAAGATAAATACGTACGAGACTATGAAATGCTTAGACATGATGGTGACTTATATGGCTGTATAAGTACCATAGATAGACAATAATGGTACTTGATCTATACACATGGTGATCTGAAGGACAGTGGGACAGGCTTTTTCCTCATTAAAAACACTGAAAGCAGGCCTAGGCCAAGAGAACGGCTTTCACATACACAAAGCAGCACTGCGCACCAAACACCTGTTGGATATGGCTTGCTCAGTCCATTGGGAGAGAATTCACATTTGGGAAAACAGTGTGAGCCTTTGCTAAGGTTTGATATTTTCTGCAAGATGTCATCTGTTTAGAGTGCCAAGTGACTGGGAATTCTAGAAATAACTCATGCCAAGTGTTTCTGAAACTGTGTCCACTGTATATATTTTGGCACTGTAAATCCAGTCATCTGTGTTTAACCATTGTGGCACTGTGAAACACACACTTTGCCAGGGCCGGCCCCAGGGTTTTTGCCGCCCCAAGCGGCTGAAAAAAAAAAAAAAAGCCGTGATCGCGATCGGCGGCACTTCGGCGGCAGCTCCACCGCGCCGCTTTCGTCTTCTGCCAATTCTGCGGCAGGTCCTTCCCTCCAAGAGGGACCGAGGGACCCGCCGCCGAAGAGTCCGACGTGCCGCCCCTTCCCCTTGGCCACCCCAAGCATCTGCTTGCTGAGCTGGTGCCTGGAGCCGGCCCTGCACTTTGCTTTTCCTCTGTTCTTCAAAGCCTCTCTCCCCTCTAAAGATACTGATTCCCCCTCAGCTGCTGATTCTTCTTCTCCATCTTACAAGATCTACCTCCTCCCAGGCTCTCTAATTAACCCTACTCTGACCACCCTCCCTATAGCAAATTATCTCTCTCCCATGGCTACCTGCATCCACCTTCCTTCCCTGCCTTCAGTTCCCCGACTCCAATGTTCCAGCCCCAACAGCAGGGAGGCAGGTCACATGAGTTGCATCTGTCCCAGATTGGTAAGG
>NW_027059121.1:0-2000 GCF_011386835.1 Chrysemys picta bellii | reverse complement strand
ACGTTCCTTTGTACAGACTAACACCTTTCACCTGGGATTCGGGGCAGGACGGCTAAGGGCGCAGCCGCAGAATGCGCCTGGTCCAGTGAAGCTGCCTGCAGAAAAGAGCATCTGAGTGGCAAGGAATGGCTTAACTGGGCAGGGTAAGGACGCGACAGGTGAAGCCTCTGGTATGGCACTCGAGGTGTATATGTTCCGTATGCGGCTCCTCCAATACATTACGTAAAGAAGAACCCCACGGACTAGACAGTGCCATATAGGCACAACCCTGCGCAGGGTAAATCTACTGCCCATAGGAGTATGAGGCCCAAAGCTTGCAGAGCTCCCCCAGCCTGGGCCCAAGGCTGTGCCCCACAGGAGGGTGCAGGGTGCCCTCCCCTCTGCTGCTCACCAGCTTTGTCTCTCCACTCCAGTCCTTTCACCACGGTGGCCAGTGTCCACAAGGCTACTAGCAGGGAGCAGACCCTGCACCCTCCAGCAGGCCTGTTTCAGGACGGCATCAATGTGCATTAGGTACCTTTAGTTCCCACCAGCGGGGTCTACACGGGCTGGCTAGAGTGCGACGTGCGAGTGCTGCACAAGTCATACCCCCATAGAGCGGACTGCGGCGCCGTGTAGAGTCTCACGGGGTGGGGGTGGGGATAGGAGTCAAGGGACGGGAAACAGGGGGGGATGAATAGGTGTGGGGTCCCAGGGGGCCTGTCAGGGGGGCGGGAGTGTGGATAGGGGGCAGGGCAGTCAGGGGACTGGAAGCAGGTGGGTTGGATGGTTGGAGAGTTCTGAGGGGGGCAGTCAGGGGGTGGGAAGTGGGAGGGGGTGGATAGGGGGCAGAGGCCAGGCTGTTTGGGGAGGCACAGCCTTCCCTACCCAGCCCTCCATATCATTTTGTAATCCCGATGTGGCCCTCGGGCCCAAAAGTTTGCCCACCCCTGGTGTAGCAGAACATCGTGGTGTGGTTATTAGTCAGCACATGGCAACGCCCTCTCTCCTTCCCTCGCATCACTGGTACCCCATGTCCCAGCACTCAGGGGTCACAAGAGCCGAGGGACGACCGACAGAGGGGGCTCAGCGCCTGCATTCGATCAGTGACTGGACAAAGGAAGGAACTGCCGAGCCCAGGCAGAGGTGGGACGCAGACAGTAGAGAAAGGGGAGGATGTCATGCAGCCAGGGCTCCTGAGGACTTGTTCCCTCTGCTTCCCCTGCCCCAGAGCTCAGCACCATCTGCACCATGTGTCCAACATGCATCCACCAGCATTAATGGGAATCTGTCCTTCTCCCAGGCTGGCTAACATTTCAGCTCCTCCCTTACACGCAGACCAGAGACAATAAACACAGCTTGGGCTAACCATGCCCTGGCCTTGCAACAGCTGGTCAGCTCCTACTTAAAGGCTGGCTAAAGACATACTCTTGCCAAATAATCCATTTCACTGGATCCCATAAGTATTTAATGATGGTATTTTATTACAGATCACCTGGCGGGGCTGGCCCAAGGAGGCACTACAGGAATTCACAGGGCCTCATAATGCATTAACCAATGAGACGAATTACAGCATATTAAAGTCCACTTACAAATACAGCAGCAATGTCTATTATTAACGTAACAAGCCCCTAATAAGCAGCGACAGGTCAGTCCTGTTAGAAGCAGTGGCAGGCAAACCCTGGATCTGGACTTTGCATTTGGCCGGGAGGTTCCAGCTGCAAACAGCAGCCCCATTGCTGGAGCAGGAGATTAGGCCTCAGTAGGGGACAATTTCCTGGTGCAAGTGCTGGAGGAACCAACTAGGGGCAAAGCTTTTCTTGACCTGCTACTCACAAACAGAGAAGAACTAGTAGGGGAAGCAAAAGTGGATGGGAACCTGGGAGGCAGTGACCATGAGATGGTCGAGTTCAGGATCCTGACACAAGGAAGAAAGGAGAGCAGCAGAATACGGACCCTGGACTTCAGAAAAGCAGACTTTGACTCCCTCAGGGAACAGATGGGCAGGATCCCCTGGGAGA
>NW_027059120.1:0-2000 GCF_011386835.1 Chrysemys picta bellii | reverse complement strand
GGTCCCCGGCACCGCCGGTGCTCGGCCCCGCCGGCCCCCGGCGCTCGGCGCCCCCGGCCCCCGGCCCAGCACCGCCGCCCGCATGTCCCGATTTTCCCGGACATGTCTGGCTTTTTGGGATTTCCCCCCGGACGGGGATTTGGAGCCCAAAAAGCCGGACATGTCCGGGAAAATCCGGACGTATGGTAACCCTACCTTTCTCCTCTTCTCTTGCTTCTTTTTCCCCTTTCCCCGGCTTCCCTCCCTCTACCAAGGAGGGGTGTGTGTGGAGTGTGGATGGGATGGAGGGTGCTCTCATTGATGGTGACCTGGGCCGTCCTTTGGGACATCTGGTGAGACCTCTCAGCCTCCCGCGCCTCAGAGTCTCAGTGCCGATTGGCCGAGCAGGGGGCTATCGCCAGCGAGGACACTCGGGTCCTTTTGGCCTCTTTTCAAATCAGGCAAATAAGTCAGAACCAATCCAATATATGGGATTAATCTTGCTGCTTCTCTCCATTAATTGTCTCTTAGCAGGTCATGATTTCCTCTAATGGTCGAGGTCTTCTAAAATACTTGCTGAATAATTACTATGAACCACTGTTGGTCTGTAGCTCACTTGAGAGTACTTTATTCTGATCAGTCACTGTATGAAATTCAAGATGTGACAGATAGGTTGAAAGTCAGGAGCAGTGTTTCCTCAATTTTTTTATGTCCGTGTGCGGAATGAATTTTGTGGTGTGCACCAATATGGGAATTTTGTTATTTGACACATCACTTGTATATTGCTGCACATAACAAAATTCATTCTGCACATGGATGGGGTGTGGCAGGGGTGAGGCTGAAGGGTTCGGAGTGTGGGAGGGGGCTGAAGTGGGATAGAGGGTTGGGGTGTGGGCTCTGGGATGGGCCTGGGAATGAGGGGCTCAGGGCTAGGGCAGAGGGTTGGGATGCAGGGGGGTGAGGGCTCTGGCTGGGGGTGTGGCCTCTGAGATGGGGCTGGGAATGAGGAGCTCAGGACTAGGGCAGAGGGTTGGGGTGCAGGGGGCTGAGGGCTCCGGCTGGGGGTGTGGGCTCTGGGGTGGGGCTGGGAATGAGGGCCTCAGGGCTGGGGCAGAGGGTTGAGGTGCAGGGGGTGAGGGCTCCGGCTGGAGGTGTGGGCTCTGGGATGGGGCAGGGAATGAGGGGCTCAGGGCTGGAGCTGAGGGTTGGGGTGCAGGGGGTGAGGGCTCCAGCTGGGGGTGCAGGCTCTGGGCTGGGGCTTGGAATGAGGGGTTTGGGGAGCAGGTTGTCCCAGGGAGAGAGGACTCCCCCCAGCTCTCTCTCACCATAGCAGCAGGGCCAGGTGAGAGAGCAGCTGTCTCCTGGCCGCAGCAGCTCTGGTGGGGCTGGGCTGGGACTGGGGGATGGGACAGGATTTATTTTTCCTAAGTCAAAAGGGGGAAGGGAAGGAGTTATGCTTCAGTTTTTACCTTATAAACTTAGTTCCTATCTAATATACAAGACACTATGGGAATAAGACACCGTGTCATGTGGTGACATCACAAGAGCAGAGGATGTGAGAACTACAGCCACCGAGAGGGCAGGGGATTTATAGTCAGATTGCTTTAAATGCTGGATTCGTCGGCTGACATTTAACAGCAAGGCTTAGCTAACAGAATGGAGAAAGGTTTCAGAGTAGCAGACGTGTTAGTCTGTATCCGCAAAAAGAAGAACAGGAGTACTTGTGGCACCTTAGAGACTAACAAATTTATTAGAGCATAAGCTTTCGTGGACTACAGCCCACTTCTTCGGATGCATATAGAATGGAACATATATTGAGGAGATATATATACACACATACAGAGAGCATAAACAGGTGGGAGTTGTCTTACCAACTCTGAGAGGCCAATTAATTAAGAGAAAAAAAAAAACAACTTTTGAAGTGATAATCAAGCTAGCCCAGTACAGACAGTTAAGAAGTGTGAGAATACTTACAAGGGGAGATAGATTCAATGTTTGTAATGGCTCAGCCATTCCCAGTC
>NW_027059119.1:0-2000 GCF_011386835.1 Chrysemys picta bellii | reverse complement strand
TCATTAACCCTTTCAAGGCTGGTCAGGGTTGAGCACCCCGTCACACACCCCTCCGAGTCACAATCCCTCCCTGCTTCCTCCTTATGCTGTTGTGGGATAGTACGTGGCTACTGGCCTACACCAGAACAAATTACACCTCCTGGGCACTAGACAATATGATGGGCTGTCAGGAGTCAAGGCTCCACCCACTGTACCCTGACCCCAAGGCCTGGCTATTCTAGGCAGGGGTGGGGGTGTTCTTATCCTCCTGCACCAGTGGAGGAGCTCATGAGTACATCCCTGGGGCTGGTCAGCGACCCTCAGCCTGTCTAAAATATCAATATTTGCCAAACTGAAAAGGACAAAATGGGGGGAGAGGCAATGTGTGGGACTGGGTGTGTGTGAAAAGTGCCTGCCCGATAGCCAGTGTGTGCGGTGCTGTACGGCAAGGGGTAGTGTGTGTGTGTCAATCAGACATGGGGTCGGAGACAATTCCAGTGGGACACTATAGGCGCTGGGTCTCTATCCCACACTAAAGGGGCTTGGAACAACATAGCAATTCAGGGCTCAATCATAAGCCACCCTGTGTCCTGCACAAGGGATAAACGGGCATTGCCATTACTCCCACGCCTGGGCAGGGAGCGGGTAGGCAGGGGCAGGGAGCCTGCGGTGCCTTGACACCCCCTGCCCCCAGTGTGCTGGACTTGGCAGCGGAACTGGCACAGCGAGGGAAGTGACCTCTGCTAGGTAGAGGGCTGGCACCGCTCAGTCCCAAGGAGCCAGGAACCAGGCTGTCCCACTGAGAGTCAGCTGCTCCTGGGGCAGCACTGAGACATGCTGCCCCTCCCAACATGCTTGTGCCAAATCCACCAGAGGCAGCAGCTCACATGGTGAGATTGAGCCCACCCTTCCCTGGCACTGGGCACAAGGGCTGGTAGTTGTCCTAAGGTAGCGAGCCTGCACCTACTCCTCTCTGGGTCAGGCATTAGATTCCCCCTTTCCTTATGTGTTTCCGGCAGCACCTGAGCCAAAGACCCAAGTGCACACACAGGAGTTCTGAGACCATCCACATGGAAGGATATTAGGCCAGGGAACGGACCAACAGGCTGATGGGATGGGAACTGAAAGGAATTCAACAGCAACGGTGAAAAAACAATGCACAATCCCTTCCCCCACCTCCAGGGGTGCCGCTAACCCATCCGGTGGTGTGCGCACAGCTGAGTTGCGCTAGCTGGGTGAGATGTCTGCTCAGTTTGGACCTCCGGCCTGGTGGGGTGCTGCTCCTCGGCCTCCACCTTCCCTTGGGACTCACCCAAAGTGCTCGCACCAGCCCCAGCCTAGCTGTGCCAACCACAGCTTTAACCCCTTCCACCCTGCTACACTGACCATACCGCAAATCCCCCATCTTTGGTAATTTAGGGTATGACTCAGTATTGCTACAGTCTGTGGAAGTCACTGAGGTCACTGTATGAGTGGAAGATTAGCTGTGGCATTGAATACACAATGGTTTAGCCACTGTAACATCCCCTTGCTTGGGGTTCTTTGGAGCTTGGTTCCTTAGCTAAAGAACAGATTTCAGAATCCTTAGAAATCGATCCGATTGATTACTAAAATGGTTATTTAGTTTTTAAATTCGAATGACAGAACGTAAAAATGCTGGCTACAGGATAGTATTTACAAGGTTTAAGAGAATGGATGTAGCATAGAATATTAGAACTTAACAAGCAATAAGAAATCAAATCCCAATACATCAGTCTTATCAAAGAGTCTGATTTTAGTCCTGTACTCTTCTGGGCAGGTGTTTTGGTACAGTAACTCCCCACTTAACGTCCTCTCGCTTAACGTCGTTTCGATCTTACGTCCCTGCTCAGTTACAGAACATGCTCCATTTAAAGTTGTGCAGTGCTTCGCTATAACATCGTTTGGCTGCCTGCTTTGTCCACAGCTGGCAGCCCCCCATCAGCTCCCCTATGTCCCCCACCAGCGCCTCCTGCCCGCCGGCAGACCCCGCGGATCAGCGC
>NW_027059118.1:0-2000 GCF_011386835.1 Chrysemys picta bellii | reverse complement strand
CTGGATCCGGCCCCAGCACCCTGGCCCGGGCCCGGCTCTGGCCCGAGCACCCCCGGCCCGGGCCCGGGCCCGGCTCCGGCCCCAGCACCGCCGGCCCGGGCCCGGCCCCAGCACCCCCGGCCCGGGCAGGGCCCGCCTCCGGCCCCAGCACCCCCGGCCTGGGCCCGGCCCCAGCCCCCCCGGCGCAGGCCCGGCCCCAGCCCCCCCGGCGCAGGCCCAGCCCCAGCACGGGCCCGGCTCTGGTCCCAGCACCCCCGGCCCGGGCCCGGCCCCAGCACCCCGGGCCCGGCTCTGGTCCCATAGGGTTACCATTCGTCCGGATTTACCCGGACATGTCCTCCTTTTTGTGCTAAAAATAGCGTCGGGGGGGGGGGGGATTTGTAAATCACTCAAAATGTCCGGGATTTCCCCCCTCCCCGGCAGAGCAGAGCGAGCGGCTGGGAGGGCTGCAGGAAAGTCCCGGGCTGGACTTCGGAGCAGCTGTAGAGGAGCTCCTCCTCCCTCCCTGCATTCTGAGCCGGCAGCTCCTCCTCCTGCAGCCCAGTGTCCCGGTCCGGCAGCACTGTGCAGGGCCAGGGACCGGGTTTTGTGTTGCGCTGGGGAGCGCAGCCACGTGTCCGGCTCGCACAGAGCCCAACACCCTGTTCTGAGCAGCAGGGTAAGGGGGCCAGGGGACAGGAGAAGGGGCAAGGAGGTTCTGGAGGGGGCAGTCAAGAAACGGGGCGGCTTTTTGGGGGGAGTGGAGAAAGTTTTGGGCAGTCAGGGTACAGGTAGGGGGTGGGGTTCTGGAGGGCAGTTAGGAGCAGGGGTCCCAGGAGGGGGCAGTCAGGGGACAAGGAACAGGGAGTCTTAGGTAGGGGGTGGGGTTCTGGAGGGCAGTTAGGAGCAGGGGGTCCCAGGAGGGGGCAGTCAGGGGACAAGGAGCGGTGGGGTGGGGGGCTGGGAGTTCTGGGGGGGCTGTCAGGGGGCAGGAGTGGGGAGAGGGATCAGAGCAGTCAGGGGACAGGGAGCAGAGGGGTTTAGATGGGTTGGGAGTTCTGTGGGGGGCTGTCAGGGAGTGGGGAGTGGTTGGATGGGGCGTAGGAGTCCCAGGGGTCTGTCTGGGGGTGGGGGTGTGGATAAGGATTGGTGCAGTCAGGGGACAAGAGGCAGGGAGGCTTAGATAGGGGGTGGAGTCCTGGGGGGCAGTTAGGGGCAGGGATCCCAGGAGGGGGCAGTCAGGGGACAAGGAACGGGGGGAGGGTTGGGGGTTCTGGGGGGGCGGGAAGTGGGAGGGGCAGGGGCGGGGCTAGGGCGGGGCTCCTCCCGTCCTCTTTTTTGCTTGCTGAAATATGGTAACCCTATGCACTAGCCTGTGCGGTACCGAGCAGCCGCCTCGCCCCACGAGACCCCCCCTGAAGCCGCAGGACAGCTCCACCCTGGCACGGCCCACGCGCCAACGGCGAGCTTCCCTACTGGGAGGCCACACCCCAGGGACTGCACAGGCAGAACCGCGCATGCCCAGTTGAACAGGAAGCGAGGTGTGCATTTTCTCGTCCCCGCGCGGCTGTTTCCGGCGCTTGCCTTCCGCGCATGCTCAGTAGGAGACAGGCGCCGGCTGTGGATAAGCGCGTTTCCGGTCAGTGCCGGGAATGTCCGACCAGGGCCTGGCCGGTGGCGGGGCGGACTCGGGGCTGGATGCGGCCCTGGGCAAAGTGGGGGCCTCGGTGCGGTCCCGGCGGAAGCTGCCGACGGCGGAGGAGGCGGAGCTGTTCGAGCTGGCGCAGGCGGCGGGGATCGGTCTCGACCCGGAAGTGTTCAGGTGAGGGGGGCGATGGCGGGCGAGGGGGGGCCGCGCGCGCGGTCCGAGCTGCTGACCCCGCGCCCTCTCCCCGCAGGCTGCTGCTGGACCTGCTGCGGATGAACGTGGCGCCCCTGGCCGTGTTCCAGATGCTGAAGTCCTTGTGCGCCGGGCAGAGACCGGCTCCCAGCGGCCCCGCCGAGACCGCCCCCGAGACGAG
>NW_027059117.1:0-2000 GCF_011386835.1 Chrysemys picta bellii | reverse complement strand
TGGATGGCCATGACGACCCAGCACAGTTTCTCCAGGAGAAGCAGGATGGTAGGAGGATACCCCCCCCCAACCCCCCTGCAGCCATCCTACACTCTCAGCAGAGCTTGCCTGGACACAGCCCCATGGAAGGAAGGGAAGGAGGGTGGCCAGAGGCCCCCTGTTCTGAACAGGCCCCATTGGGCTGGCAGGACACATCCACAGAGAGAGACAGGGCCACAGACCGAGCTCGTGGCTCCATTCATTGGTTGTTCCTTAATGCCCCGACCACCCCAGCTAGTGATGATAGAACATTTGCTGCTACCTAATATAAGACACACCTGTGGCATTTTGTCCCTGCTGGGATAACTCCATATATAGTGATCCAGTAAGAAGAGGCTCTGTTCTTGAATCCTCCAATTTTCATGAACACTTTAAATTCAGCAAAATCACAAAGAACAAAACGTCTGAAAAGAGCATGCAAATACAGACTTGTTTTGCTCAGAGTAAAATGCAGAGCAGCCTCTAATTGGCATTTACAGGTATATTACAAGTTAAAATATTGATTATAAGATCAAATGAATAATTCATTACCTCCAAGCAACAAGTAGGATAGAAAAACCAGGAGTACTTGTGGCACCTTAGAGACTAACAAATGTATTTGAGCATAAGCTTTCGTGGGCTACAGCCCACTTCTTCGGATGCATAGACTGGAACATAATATTGAGGAGATATATATACACATACAGAGACAGGTGGGAGTTGTCTTACCAACTCTGAGAGACCAATTAAGTAAGAGAAAAAACTGGGCTATCTTGATTATCACTTCAAAAGTCCCAGTACAGACCACTGGGGGACACCACTATTTACCTCTCTCCATTCTGAGAAACAGATTATTTATTCCTACCCTTTGTTTTCTATCTTTTAACCAGTTACTGATCCATGAGAGGACCCTCCCTCTTATCCCATGACAGCTTACTTTGCTTAAGAGCCTTTGGGGAGGGACCTTGTCAAAAGCTTTCTGAAAATCCCAGTATGTCAGTGCACTGCAAGGCCTTCAGTGGCTTTTAAACTTTCCCAATGAGACATCGGAGACATGGTCCAGTTAACTTGTGTTCAGGCCTAACAAGAACCTGCTTGAGAAACTCGTTTTAACAATGATGCCCCTGGGCCAGCACAGGTCACAGGTCAAAATGTGTCACTTCAACAACTATGGCATTGGGAGAGCCAAAATAACCACCACACACCACAGGAATGTACTGACTCTGACCCCTTACTTCAAATGCACTGTGGCCTAGTGGATAGAGCACTAGCCGGAACTCAGGAGACTTAAGTGCTAGTCCTGTCTCTGCTACTGTCTTGCTGGGTGACCTTGGGTAAGTCACTGTTCTTCTCTGTGCCTCAGTTTCCCATCTCTAAAAGGGGGCTAATGCTACAGACCTCCTTTGTAAAGTGCTTTGAGATCCACTGACTAAAAGTGTTAGATAAGAGGTAGGGCTCTTTATTATCTCATGATATAGGGTGCTTTTCTTAAAGCTCCCACTGCTGGAGTCAAGTGATTTATCTGAGAATCTCGGCTTTTTATTTGATTTGATTTAATTTCATTTTATTTGTTAGCACATTTTAAGCCCTCATGGTTGCAAAGAGAAGCTGGAAAATGTAAACTGTCTGTGGCAGGCTTCTCCGAGGAAGACGAGGCACAGGGACAAAAGGAAGAAACCGAAAGGTAAGCAGCCCCTGACCCCACAGCTGCGCTGGCAGACTCGGGCCCCACGCAAAGCAGAGAAATAGGGTCTATTCCCCCTCCTGCCTCCCCTCTTCCTGTGAAGGCACAGTCATGCCCACAGTCGTGCAGAGGCGCTGGCTGGGGCTCCGTTCATAGGCTGCCCCTGAAATCTGGGGCTCTGGGGTGCTAGGAAGCAGAGGGTGCCCAAGCAGCTCAATATCTCCTCTATGTCTCACTTCTGTCAGGTTTTGGACGCTGTGAGGACGAGTTGGAGGAGGCTTGTGCATCCCTAGAGGCA
>NW_027059116.1:0-2000 GCF_011386835.1 Chrysemys picta bellii | reverse complement strand
CCATTTGGGCGCTTTAGTGAAGCGGCCAGACTTTCAAAAGTGCTCCATACCTGCCAGCTCCCACCATTCTACCTTTTGAAAATCTGATACTAAATGTTTGTCAGTGCCCTAATTATGTTCTTCAAAGGCAGAAGGAATGTGGGATCTTTTATGGTAGAGTAGTTCTGAGCCATTGTAGCTCAGAATAATAGAACAGACTTGATGCTGCAATTCAGCGAATGCAAATGATTGTAGTCCCTTGCTGAACTACATTTCCCAGGATTATTTCAACCTAAGATCAGAACTCTTCCTCTTCCCAGGTATAAATGCCAATGGAAAGTCTTGATAAAGGGTCTTAAACAGCATAGTGTAGAGACCATCCAACCAGGTATGCATGTATGTCTAAATGCCTCAGTTTCCTTAGCCCCGATTTAACTACTCTTGCCAAAAACTGTGGCATTTAAATTTTCCTGTAATTATATGCTTTCTTAAATACTCCTTTTTTCACCAGCTCACTAACTGTCTGAGGTCATAACCTGCATGGTTCAGAATTGCTTGTGTGTTTGTCACTCTCAAGATGCTGGACTGCAAAAAGTAGGGGGGTTGGGGTGAAGCAGAACATATTCATGCAGACATCAGTTCATTTGTATACATACATGTGCCTATTCCATACATGCAAAGAGACCTGAGATCCCCTGACTCACTTGTTCACTGGCATAGCAAGCCGTGATTCCCCAAAGAAGAAAATAAACCCAACTAAAGGATCACATCCCCCTCCCCCTCCCTCCCCCCGCAGTGTAATTCACAAAATAGAAGCACTAGGTAATAGTGCAGCTGGTGCCATGGCCAAGTGCTGCTGGGTATGTATCTACACTAGCCAACAGTAAAACAGCCATCGCTCTAGTACTTTATATAGGTGGCTAACACCATTCTATTTAAAACAAGAATTGTTCATTGCGGTATAGAAATGAGCCCTCTGGGATCTATTTTCAAAATGTGTCCCATTCCAGAAATAGACGGTTGCCCCATTGTCCTCTATTGGGGCAGGCCTTCAAGGATGTTCCAGCATTTTATTTTGTAAAATATATGGGCTCTTCCTGATCTCCAGCAGAGGGATGCTCCACAGGCGAGGGCTCTCGGCTCCAGAGGGAAGCGTAACTTGTGCAGTGAGTGGTGGGCTTGTTGTTGTTTTGTTTTCCGCCCCCCCCCCCCCCCCCCCAAGCTCTGTCAGTCATATTTCCAGTGTGGCTTGGTGTATTCTTGAAGGGTTGCACAGAGCCCCTGATCTAGCTCACGTTATTGGGGCTTTATAGATTAGGCCTAGGACCGCAAAGCAAATCCAGCACTGGGGAGACACTCCAGAGCGTTGACCGTGGCCTGATAAGCTGTTGCCAAGGTGATGCTGTCAGGAGTTTGGCCAGCATGCTGGACCAATTGAAGCTTCATCTCGATTGGGCTGATTGAGGCAGTAGAGTGGAAGGTAAAGGCATGTATTGCTGCAGCCAGGGCTTCATCTGGGATGGGCAGGGGGGTTGTTTCCTGCTTCTGTTGTGCATAGCTGGTAGTCTCAAACAAAAATCTGTTACTTTAGGGACTGTCTTCCCCTCAATTTAACATCCACATGATACCTTGTTGTAGGGGGTTAGGACAACTCACCTTGATGGTGTCTTTTCTTGGCATGCCCATATTTTCTTTATAAAAGTGGCTACTCTTGTTACTGACCTTCTGGGAAGGACTAATGGACGGGCAGTAGATACTGAGGAGGTGGGGCCAATATTTCAAAGTCAATAGGTAACTTAGTTATCTGCTTTAGAAGTAGGTTTTAGTTTCCTGTTGACTGCTAGCTAACAGATCTTTTAGGGCCAAACCTTGGCATTTGCACAAAGTCTTAGGCAAATCCAGAAACTACATGTAACTGATCAATTTGCCATGCAAAGAAATCTGCCTACAAATGTTGAAGCCTTTAAGGAGGTCTGTTAAACCTTTGGCCCGGAGAGTCATACAAGAAAGGTAGAAATGTA
>NW_027059115.1:0-2000 GCF_011386835.1 Chrysemys picta bellii | reverse complement strand
TAGCAAAGGACTGATGACCCATCCCAGCTGGGGATGTACTCCAGAGACTTGATTTGAACCTGCAGTTTAGTCTATCACTGCTGAAAGCCTGAACCAATAACCTTGCCCTTACTCCAGTATCAGAAGGGTAGCCGTGGTTGTTGCTTTTTACAGAGTCAGACCGAGGCTCCTGGGGCACCTTTAAGACTAACAGAAGGATTGGGAGCGTAAGCTTTCGTGGGTAAGAACCTCACTTGCATCTGAAGAAGTGAGGTTCTTACCCACGAAAGCTTACGCTCCCAATCCTTCTGTTAGTCTTAAAGGTGCCCCAGGAGCCTCTGTTGCCATTACTGTAGGTCATGGATCCCATTTAACCAATTCTCTCTCATCTATATCTTTTCCTTTTATGAAGAAACCTTTAGATTCTAAAGGATTGGCAACAGTGTGATTTGTGGGTAAGATCTGATTTGTATATTGACCTGGGGCTTGGTCCTTTGGGATCAAGAGAACCTTTTTTCTTTTGCTGAGGTATTGGTTTTCATACCCATTTGTCCCCATACCAAGTGGCACGGTTGGTGATACTGGGAAACTGGAGTGTCTAAGGGAACTGCTGGTGTGACTTGTGGTTAGCCCGTGGGGTAGGACCAAAGTCTTCTTTGTCTGGCCGGTTTGGTTTGGTTTGCGCAGAGGTAGAAAAACCCAGCCTTGGTCTAACTGCCCTGTTTTAAGCCATTTGTCCTGAATTGGCACTCTCACTTGGGTCCCACCAGAACCAGTATTTACCCCAGCTGTTGTTCCCCTACTGGGAAGGGGCCCAGAAATCAACCGTGTTCTCTCCTTTCGAGTGGCTGTATGGGAGGAGAGTAAGGGGACCTGTGGACTTGTTGAGGGACGAATGAGAGGGGAAGGCCTCCCCTGATGGAAAAATCAGAAGTGGAGTATGTACTGACTTTCTGGGAAAAGCTTGCTGAGCTCATGGACTTGGCCGGGGAGAATTTAGCCAGGGCCCAAGGTAAGCAAAAGGTCCGGTACAACCGCCCAGCGCGTTCCCGCTCCTATGCTACCGGGGACCAGGTGACAGCTCTCATTCCCATAAGAAAGAACAAACTACAGGCTGCCCGGGACAGGCCCTTTAAGGTCATCAAGCAGCTGAATGAGATCAACTATGTAGGGAAACCCTTGCGGCCAGAGTCAGGCGCCAGCCCAGTGAGAGTCCATGAAAATGTTACATTTCTTCTGGGATGATTAGATCCTCAACAGCTGAGCACATCTTTATGAAACTTATTCAACATAAGAATGGCCATACTGGGTCAGACCAAAGGTCCAGCTAGCCCAGTACCCGGTCTTCCACCGGTGGCCAATGCCAGGTGCCTCACAGGAAATGAAAACAAGTCATCATGCGATCCACCCCATCGCCCATGCCCAGTTTTGGGCAAACAGAGGCTAGGGACACCATCCCTCTTTCCAACAGATTTTGCAATTTAAAGCAGATTCACCCAGTCCCTTAACTGCCATCATAAAGACACACGTACATATGCTGGACGTGGACGTTAGAGAAGCAAACTTTTACATTTCTACCTTTCTTGTATGACTCTCCGGGCCAAAGGTTTAACAGACCTCCTTAAAGGCTTCAACATTTGTAGGCAGATTTCTTTGCATGGCAAATTGATCAGTTACATGTAGTTTCTGGATTTGCCTAAGACTTTGTGCAAATGCCAAGGTTTGGCCCTAAAAGATCTGTTAGCTAGCAGTCAACAGGAAACTAAAACCTACTTCTAAAGCAGATAACTAAGTTACCTATTGACTTTGAAATATTGGCCCCACCTCCTCAGTATCTACTGCCTGTCCATTAGTCCTTCCCAGAAGGTCAGTAACAAGAGTAGCCACTTTTATAAAGAAAATATGGGCATGCCAAGAAAAGACACCATCAAGGTGAGTTGTCCTAACCCCCTACAACAAGGTATCATGTGGATGTTAAATTGAGGGGAAGACAGTCCCTAAAGTAACAGATTTTTGTTTGA
>NW_027059114.1:0-2000 GCF_011386835.1 Chrysemys picta bellii | reverse complement strand
GACTACCAGCTATGCACAACAGAAGCAGGAAACAACCCCCCTGCCCATCCCAGATGAAGCCCTGGCTGCAGCAATACATGCCTTTACCTTCCACTCTACTGCCTCAATCAGCCCAATCGAGATGAAGCTTCAATTGGTCCAGCATGCTGGCCAAACTCCTGACAGCATCACCTTGGCAACAGCTTATCAGGCCACGGTCAACGCTCTGGAGTGTCTCCCCAGTGCTGGATTTGCTTTGCGGTCCTAGGCCTAATCTATAAAGCCCCAATAACGTGAGCTAGATCAGGGGCTCTGTGCAACCCTTCAAGAATACACCAAGCCACACTGGAAATATGACTGACAGAGCTTGGGGGGGCGGAAAACAAAACAACAACAAGCCCACCACTCACTGCACAAGTTACGCTTCCCTCTGGAGCCGAGAGCCCTCGCCTGTGGAGCATCCCTCTGCTGGAGATCAGGAAGAGCCCATATATTTTACAAAATAAAATGCTGGAACATCCTTGAAGGCCTGCCCCAATAGAGGACAATGGGGCAAGCGTCTATTTCTGGAATAGGTCACATTTTGAAAATAGATCCCAGAGGGCTCATTTCTATACAGCAATGAACAATTCTTGTTTTAAATAGAATGGTGTTAGCCACCTATATAAAGTACTAGAGCGATGGCTGTTTTACTGTTGGCTAGTGTAGATACATACCCAGCAGCACTTGGCCATGGCACCAGCTGCACTATTACCTAGTGCTTCTATTTTGTGAATTACACTGCGGGGGGAGGGAGGGAGGGGGATGTGATCCTTTAGTTGGGTTTATTTTCTTCTTTGGGGAATCACGGCTTGCTATGCCAGTGAACAAGTGAGTCAGGGGATCTCAGGTCTCTTTGCACGTATGGAATAGGCACATGTATGTATACAAGTGAACTGATGTCTGCATGAATATGTTCTGCTTCACCCCAACCCCCCTACTTTTTGCAGTCCAGCATCTTGAGAGTGACAAACACACAAGCAATTCTGAACCATGCAGGTTATGACCTCAGACAGTTAGTGAGCTGGTGAAAAAGGAGTATTTAAGAAAGCATATAATTACAGGAAAATTTAAATGCCACAGTTTTTGGCAAGAGTAGTTAAATCGGGGCTAAGGAAACTGAGGCATTTAGACATACATGCATACCTGGTTGGATGGTCTCTACACTATGCTGTTTAAGACCCTTTATCAAGACTTTCCATTGGCATTTATACCTGGGAAGAGGAAGAGTTCTGATCTTAGGTTGAAATAATCCTGGGAAATGTAGTTCAGCAAGGGACTACAATCATTTGAATTCACTGAATTGCAGCATCAAGTCTGTTCTATTATTCTGAGCTACAATGGCTCAGAACTACTCTACCATAAAAGATCCCACATTCCTTCTGCCTTTGAAGAACATAATTAGGGCACTGACAAACATTTAGTATCAGATTTTCAAAAGGTAGAATGGTGGGAGCTGGCAGGTATGGAGCACTTTTGAAAGTCTGGCCGCTTCACTAAAGCGCCCAAATGGGAACCGAGCTCTTGAAAATGTGGCAACAAGGGATCAATTCTGCTACAGCACATACGTCCGGTGTCTTAGTAGTAAAGTTTCTCACTGGATGACTCATGGAATGAAAGTACTGCTCAGTGAAAGTAAAGGAGAGAGGAAGCCAGCCCTTAATGCACAGAATGGGCCTTTTCTAGTGTGGAGTTTATTTATTGTTCCAAGGCAGCACAATTTATGTAGAATTCAAACAAACAAAGACAACCTACAACCAAATTTGGGCTAGGCCAGGAGCTAAGTAAATTCAAAGGTTAGCAGCACAATTATTTATATGACTTACCAGCAATACTTATCCCATCCAAAAAAGAAGAAGTTCCAAGTAGGCAATCTTGGAGTTCATTTTGTATGACATTTCTTCCAAAGGACCTATGGAATATGGAAGTAAACATTTCAAAAGCACGTGCAACCTGGAGTTGTTCCCCCACCCCCTGAACCG
>NW_027059113.1:0-2000 GCF_011386835.1 Chrysemys picta bellii | reverse complement strand
TGTATCCAATATGGACAAAGTAAATCACTTCATGTTAACTTGCTGTTGAAAGAATCCCTTCTGCAGAGAGGGGTCTAGCAGCACATGTACTCACGCAATATAGAAGTGGCCAAGGTCAGTCAGTCACTTACTGTTCACCAAAGGTGCGGTCATCAGCTGGATGTAGACTAGGGCTGAGATACAGTGCTTGCTGTGAGGGGTAGGAAAAGAGAGAGCGGACAAGGAAAACTACAAGAGTGTAGTTGTTTCAGACACGCTGCAATTAAAAGGAATTTAAGAAAAAGCATTGTAACAGGGTTTACTCACCACCCTGCACTGCCTCATGGCCAGGCATGGCATCACGGTATCCTTGTGGGGTAGCAGCCCTTGTCAACAGTCACTCTGGGGCTGTGGTGATTTCTTTTAGATAACTCACCCCTCCAGCCAGGGCACAGTCTTTAGTGTGGATGGCTGACCCTGGAAGGAACAGACTAAAGTTCTAAACTCTCTTCATAGAAATCAAAAGCTTCCAGCCTCTCCACAGCTCTTCTTCAGCGAGGTCACATTCAGACTGCAGCCCCCTTACTGGGCTCAGCTACCCTTGTACACCACTTGCTGAGGGCTGGTAGGGGAATCCAGTCCCAATCTCAATTCTGGGTTACAGCCCAGGGCCCTGGACTGCACAACCAAGTCAAATCCTCTACCCATAGTGCAGTTTTCCCTGCACCATTTCCTTCCTCACCTCTTTCCTTCCCTTCTCGGTCTCCCAATCTGTCCCCTGGGTGCTCACTCAAGCCCCTGCAGGCACCTTTTGACTCTCTGCATTCTCTTTCCTCCAGCCCTTCCTCAGCTGGGCCCACTCAGTAGTTAAACCTGGAATCACCTAATTTCTCTCAGGTGGGGCCCATTCTGTAATCAGGGCTGGCTTAGTCAGAGGCTCTCTATTATTATCTCAGAGCTCTGGATGATCTCTGAGAGTTGATCTCTCTCTTTCCATATATATATATATATATATAAAAAAAATTATTGTCAGGCTTTGGCTCTGATCCTCTTACACCAATCACTGTAACTGACTTCTACTCTGGGTTATCTGTTTTCTTTTCATGCTATTGGGCCAGCCAATGGTGCCATGCTGCATTCCATGAGCTGAGGATCTGCCCATTGGTCTCATGTTGGGCCAGATTCTCTCCCCCTTATGTTGACTAGTACAATACCCCACAAGCAAGCCCCATTGAAATCAGTGTTAGTAGAGTGAGGTATTACTCAGTGTGAGTAGGGGTGACAGAATCTTGCCTATTATGTCTAACTAGTCTTTCTACACGTAGCAATATCAATTAAAGGCTGTTTTCTAAAGATTACACTTTTAAAAGTAGATTTTTCTCCCTGCCTAATGCAGCTGTCATCTTGTCCTTAAGATGCAGCATGTTACAGTCACTCTGTTTTCTCGGTCATGGAAAATTTCTCTTTGTTCAGTCTTTGGGCCCAATTCTGAGAAGTGCTCAGCACCCACTAGTTCAGTGGGAGTTCAGGGTGATCAGGACCTTGCAGGAAGTGGTTAGTGTCTCTTAGGGTTAAGCCCTTTCTTTGATGTTTTTCCTTGACCTGAAATGAAAACAAATCTAGACCGAAGAGTATGTTTTACTCTGTGAGTATGAGCATGAAAAACATCCTTCCTGAGACGTGGAATCACCTTTCCCATAGCTTGGCGGTTCTTCACCTTGTGTAAGATTTTGTGTTTAGGTAACAACTATAGCACCTCTGTCTTGTCTATTTATGTCCTTCTGCTTGTACGTCAGTCTGTGTTGTGATTAGGGTGACCAGCTGTCCCGATTTTATAGGGACAGTCCCGATTTTGGGGTCTTTTTCTTATATAGGTTCCTATTACCCCCCCACTCCCTGTCCCGATTTTTCACATTTGCTGTCTGGTCACCCTAGTTGTGATCCTGTGTGTCATATCAGTGCACTTGCATTTCCTCATACATTATACAAAGAAGTATCGGACAGATGTTCAAGGAGCAGAT
>NW_027059112.1:0-2000 GCF_011386835.1 Chrysemys picta bellii | reverse complement strand
GCTGCAGTGGTGCTCTAGTGGTAGAGACAAATGGGGTTCCTATACACCTCATCCATTGGTTGTCACCTACTACAGCACAGAGCTGTCTAGTGGCTACACCCGCAGCCCTCCATTCTGTTGCAAAGAAAGGCACGACAAGAGTTCAAGGGCATAGAGACTTCCCAGCACACACCCTGCTCTCAGCACAGTACCGCTATTCTGCTTGTATTCTGGTCTGGTATATAAACAGAGGATAGGGCAGCATGTGTGACTTAATATAGTGGTTGACTAGTTTCTAAAATGTTTGGCAAAAAAAATGTTTGGGAGGTTTCCTACTCTAGGAGGTGCCGGCTTTCATTCTTTTCCACCGCAAAACTGAGCAAAACGGAAGGATGGGTAATCTGATTTCATGAGGTCTTGCCCAAGAAAAGCAAGTATGTCTTAGACCACTTCACCTTTTTACATTGTAGAGACAGTCTCCCTTTGTACAGCTTATAGCCGGTCTAGAGTATCTGCTATCCTGAGATGAAGGACTGAAGGAGATAGGCCTGGGAAATACTTGAGTAACCGCAACACATTTTCAGTGTGTATATTTTCCTCACATAATGCGCTTGAACTGTTTTAAGCATTTTGCTCAATTTTACATAAGGTGGTTACATCTTTACAAAAGGAAATATGATCGTATGTATAATGTACACGTACAATGTAGCATGTGCAATATAAAGTGATGCTCCCTGGCCAATGCAATGTTATAACAAATATATACACGTGGGCCTCAGTTATGGCTCTAAGAGTGGGACGGGGGAGCTGCACTGCCTGAGTGGTGGAGGTACAGAACATCACACCATGAAAATGTTACATTTCTTCTGGGAGGATTAGACCCTCAATAGCTGAACACATCTTTATGAAACTTGCGGCCACCGTCGATACCGCCTCTGGCCTTGCAGCCAAGCAAGTCGGTATGTACAGCTTTCCTCTGGGTGTCTTCTTAGGGAAACGACCCAGACTATCTACACCTACATGCTGAAATGGAACCTCAATTATGGGGAGTGGCTGGAGAGGGGCCTTGACCTGGTCCTATTGCACCTGGGAGCCATACAAACTCTTCCTCAAAGTCTAACTTCTTCATTACGCCTATAGTGCAGAGGAGAACCTCCTGACAATCATTCCATCACACTGTTTTTAAGCTGTGCTATGTGGAAGAATCTTTTCATCTACTTAAGAGCCATTTGAGGTTATCCATCATCTATGACTTTAGGTCTTCCTGTGGGAAAGCCAGCCACAGGTAGATAAAAGGGGAGGAAAACACCACCAATACATCCCCACTTAAGCTCACCTTTATCATCCCACTAGCAGGCTTTCATCATAGAAATAGATGACCCGATGACTTCTGCACGGAACACAAAATCTTTCCACACAAAGCGCCTGAGTGTCCGCATCACTTCTAGGGCTTTGTGAGACCTGCCTTCTGGTCCCGATCAGCGTGGTTCCGTTACAGCCACCCTGCCAGGGCTGCCCCAGGCTGGAACAATGGGTGCTGGGGGTGTGAAGCTTTAAGTAATAAGAGCCACCAAAACATGGTCTCATCGTATACTGGGTTTGCAGTTTTGTTCATTTGCTTTCAGTACCCCGCAACATCTTCCCCTGGGATTTCACCCTGGTGTGGAATACAGATGCCCAACACCGCTGGAAAATCATGGGAGAATGGGGAGCATAGCCCAGGACAGTCTGGGGGCTCTGCTAAGTCTGCTTTCTCTGCTTTGCAGTGTGTCTTTCAAAATTTTGAAGCAAAAATCTCAAATTTCTTATAAAAGTGCAGGAAAACTTGGGAGACTCTAACCAAATTAATGTGCACAAAAATGTTTTCATGGTTTCTTCGTGTGATTTTTCTTTTCTTGTTGAATTAAAACACATTTCTCTGCAATGATGGAAACTCCAGCACAACAGTCTGCGCTAGGGCTTGAGATCCAGAAAATGAAACGGGACCACAGGAAGGGAAGAGAACTAAACAAAGCAGAAGA
>NW_027059111.1:0-2000 GCF_011386835.1 Chrysemys picta bellii | reverse complement strand
CACACATGGTTTTGTTTCCTTGGGGTCTCCCAGGAGCTGATTGAAATTCTCCCCGTGGTGTCAGAGCCGAGCTCCATCATTTCCAGCTCCATGGATGTGGTTTGCAGCCTCAGGTATCAGGACCCTCCCGTCCAGCTGCCCTAACCCTGGTGCTGATTGGGCCCAGAGCTGGGAGTCACAGATCCTCCTCCGCCTAGGTTACCCCCAGCTGTGGCTGTTCCCATCCCCCAGCAGAGGAGGCGGGAACGTCCCCTCTTTCCTGGCTGGGGGGTGGATTTCACTCCAGGAACGTTACAGTGGCCGTGGGGAGGGGATCACTGTGGGGGAGGGGGTGATGTCCATGCCAGTGCCAGCACCACGCTGGTGCAGCAAAGTGTACGACAGGCTCCTCTCTTCTGCCAGCAAACTGAAGCCACCACTGCCCCTGGAGCTGGAATCTCGCCTCCTGAGCGCGCTTCTGCACCAGATCTACACCATGGGCACTGGGAACGACACCCCCCACTTCCAGGTAAGTCCTGATCCTACTTCTCTGTCCCCGGAGCAGGAGCAGGCTCTGGTCCCTGCTCCCTCACGTTGATAGAGCTGCTGAGAATAGGGGAGGGGTGAGCAGAGCTGGGAACAGGCCCGCAAGAAACTGGCCGTGGGGGCCCCTTCCCTCCAGAGGGGATTGCATTACCCCTCCGTGGCTGATCCCAGACTTCCCTCCTCTCCTCATTCTGTGCTCTGCTGCCTGGACTCTCCCGGGAATCCTACTTCCCACCCACTGCAGTTTGGCTGTTCCATAGTCTGCTGGGTACCAGGCCCTGTGCAGAGAACTGCTAAGAGCAAGGATTGAAGAGGCAGCAGGCATCCGGCCATGAACTTTTGCTTAGTCTCTCTGGAGTGATGTGAATGGGAGAGGCCAGGATGTGCCTTTTGAGTCTTGCCAGGGCTCCATGAGAATCCTCCTAATTGTCCCCTGACTGGTGTGGCCCCATGTCCCTTGACTGGCGGGTGCTCCCTCCTCTTGCAGGCTCTCCACAAGAGCTTTTTGCAGAGCCTGGACAGCATGCTCAGGGGCCTGCTGAGCGAGACCCCCAGCTTGGAGAAGCTGCAGCACCTCTTGGAGGTGAGTAGAATGGGACGGTCTGGGGTGGAATTGCCCCTGAACCCCGTGGGAGGGCAGCAAAGGAGAGATTAGAAGAGCCACATTTCCATTGTGTCCTTCCAGCTTGGACCCAGCCGGCCACACTTTCCCAGAGCTGCCAGTGCAGGGGGAAGGAGCTGGGACTGTCAGCCAGCGCTCTGCCCGATTGCATTAAGCACTAACAGTGAGCAGCAGGCCTGGCTGGGGACTGAGAGACTGAAACCCCTGTGAGATGCAGGACATGGGCCTCTGAGAAAAGTCACTGGCTCCTTTCTAGGGAGACCCTGAGATACAGGAGGAGCCTCAGGGAATCAGCTCTTCTGTCCTAGGGACACTGCAGTTCCCGGAGGGATTGTCCTCACGGCCATTCCATCCATCCTACCAAGGCCCTTGCAGCTGGGGTCTGGGGTCCAGGGCATGTGCCTTGATCCTGATGTGCTGTTCATGGATCAGGGGTTCAGGGCAAACGGACCAGCCCTAAGACTGACCATTGTCCCAGCCTGGAGAGACGATGAGCTTGTGCTCAGCAAGACGTGGGCAGTGTCATGGACCCCCTTTTCAAGCTCTGCGACCAGGGGTCAGCTGTTCCACCCTGAGCGCAAGGTGTAAGCCCCATGGGGACTGGGAGAGGCTCGTTTGTAGAGCATGTACGCCTGCCCACTGACCCTCCCCTGCCTCCTTCTCCCGCAGCACATCCATGTCTGGATCCCATCAAAATGGGCCCTGGAGAGAGCTAGGGCCATACAGAGCAGCGCTGCCCTGCTCGAATTCGCCACCTCCCTGCCTGGATTTGACGTAAGTGACCTTTGACCCCAGCATCCTGCAGAGTCAGGGCTTGAGTCAAGTTCCTCATCCCGTGGCTAATTGGTCCCCC
>NW_027059110.1:0-2000 GCF_011386835.1 Chrysemys picta bellii | reverse complement strand
TTTGGTCATCAGTCCACACGTTTACAGCTCACTATGCACTAGTGCAGCAGTCCAGGGACGATGCTGCCTTCGGATCAGCGGTTTTGCACACAGCAATGTCTCACTCCGACCCCACCACCTAAGTTGGGCTTGGGAGTCACCTAATGGAATGGATATGAGCAAGCACTCGAAGAAGAAAAGACGGTTACTCACCGTTGTAACTGTTGTTCTTCGAGATGTGTTGCTCATATCCATTCCAAACCCGCCCCCCGTCCCCACTGTCGGAGTAGCCGGCAAGAAGGAACTGAGGGGGCGCCGGGTCGGCTGGGGTATATATTCAGCGCCATGAAGGCGCCACTCTAGGGGGCTCCACAGCCGACCCGCCGGTGTTGCTAGGGTAAAAATCTTCCGACGATCGTGCACGCGGCGCGCACACACCTAATGGAATGGATATGAGCAACACATCTCGAAGAACAACAGTTACAACGGTGAGTAACCGTCTTTTTTGAGGCGTTACATAGTTTTGCCTTCATGTCTCTTCAGCCTTATTTCTTCTTTCTTTCTCTCTCCACTCTCCTCACACTCCTCTTCTATACAGCAATTTCTCCTTTTATCTCATTCTCTCACCTGTGGCTTCATGCAACCCCCCTATGCTCCCTCTTCAAGCATCCTCCCTCCCCCTCCTTCAGATCCTTGCCTTGCACATTGCTTTCCATTGTCGCTTCTGTGCCAAAATTATTTCTTCACCGTTTCCCACCTGTATCATATTCCTGTGTCACGGCGAAGGACCTAGAGAGATGAAGGACCTGGCAGTGTGTACCACTAGTAGGCATAAGAAATTGGGACTGGAGACAAGGGGCCAGAAATCTCCTAGAGCAAGGATAGCATAGATTGAAGGCACAGTTGCCAATTCTCATGATATTTGGTGCTTCTCTTAAAGCCCCAGGTCCTTCAGTCATGTGATCAGTTAAGACTCTCCGATCTTTTTTAAGTATGTTTCTAGCCCTAAGGGTTGCTAAGAAAAGCTTGAAAACGTGACTCTCTCCAGGGCCCAGAAACATTGTTCCATTGCGATTTGCTGACTGAGTGAAATTGGGACATTTCGTGAAGAAGGGCCAATTTCACTGCAGCACCATGGAATTGAGGAAACTCTGCTTGCATCCGAATCCTGCCTGGTTTCTGCTAGTTCACCTGCCCAGCTCCTTTGTAACCTGCCCAGTGGCCTGCTAGCAACCTCAGAGCTTCCAGAGTCCATGGCCTTGGAGCAGACACACATGCCGATTGCTCTGGGGGCTGGGAACATCCAAAATTGTCAGTGTCCATGACTCCAGGGATCCGTTCCCTTTTTCAGAAACTTTTCAAAAACTGTGGGTTTGTTCCTAAACCAAATTCTGAAAAATAAAAATCTTGCACAATACAGAATTATCCTTCCCTGCCCCATCTCTAAACCCCGTGTGTATTATTTTTTAAAGATCTCAAGATTTTAAGCCAATTGCATGATGTTTGGAAGCCTGATTCATGGTTTTCAAATGCTTGAGATTAGCAACACTGCCAGGGGATGTGTTACAAAGCAGTAGTAACCAAGTGACTGGGACATAACAGACATTGTAGTCATCTAAAAGGATTGAAGGATTTAAAGTATGAGTGCTTTCTAACTTACCCTCAGTGAGCAGACAATATAAAGTACCTAGCTCAAACTCAAACACATGCCAGGTATATTTCATTGGAGAACATTTGTGATAATGGACATGAATCTGGAAACTCCCTATGGGGAACTTGATGCCTAATTCCAGTCAATTTTATGGAGACTTGGATGTCTAAATCTCCTAGACAGCCTTGAAAATCTCAGCCCTGTTAAAAAGTGAGTGTAAATCTAAAGGTCCATCCCAACTCTTCCCAGACATCACGGCGGCTGGTTTCCTGTAAGATATTCACTACCCACATTCAAGCCCGGCGGTGTCATTCAGATTTAATTCATGCCATGAAATTTCCTTCTTCCATGCTGCTCACTCTTGTTATCC
>NW_027059109.1:0-2000 GCF_011386835.1 Chrysemys picta bellii | reverse complement strand
ATCAGGTTTGGACTTAACTATCTTGAGTAGTTTTGTATCATCTGCGAGCTTTAAAACATCCCTCTTTACCCCTTTTCCCAGATAATTTATGAATATGTTTAATACAGTTCTTTATGGAGCCCCGTTGTTTACCTCTCACCATTGTGAAAGCTGGCCATTTATTCCTACCCTTTGTTTCCTGTCTTTTAACCAGCTACTGATCCATGACAGAACCTTCCCTCTTATCCCATGACTGCTTAGTTCGCTTAAGAGCCTTTGGTGATGGGCTTGGTCAAAGGTTTTTGGAAAGTCCGGGTACACTATATCCATCGGATCACCCTTGTCTATATGTTTGTTGACCTCGCTCCAAGAATCCTAATAGATTGGTGAGGCATGATTTCCCTTTATAAAAACCATGTTGACTCTTCCCTCACAAATCATATTTATCTATGTATCTGATAATTCTGTTCTTTGCTATAGTTTCAACCAATTTGCCTGGTAATGAAATTAAACTTACTGTTGTAATTGCCAGGATCATCTCTATCATTTTTTGAAATCAGGGTTATATTTATTTTCCTGCAGTCATCTGGTTCAGAGGCTGATTTCAGGGATAGGTTACATACCACAGTTAGTAGTTGTGCAAATTTCATATTTGAGTTCCTTCAGAATTTGTGCGTGAATACCATCTGGTCCGTCAGTAAAGACCAATGCAAAAAGTTCATTGAGATTCTTCACAATGACCTTATCTTCCTTGAGTGCTCCTTTAGCACCTCAATTGTCCATTGGTTGTTTAACAGGCTTCCTGCTGCTGAGGTACTTAAAAACAACTTTCTGTTTTTGTGTCTTTTGCTAATTGCTCTTCAAATCCTTTTATGGCCTGCCGGATTTTATTATTACACTTCACTTTCTCTTAAGCTTGGTTTTCCTCTGCTAGCCTTGGGACTTGCTCATGCAAAACTGCAGGTGACTATGAAGTGCTACCTTGCTTTGAAAAGGCTGCCCCGGGTCACTGTAAACACTTGCTGGGTTGCATCACCCCATAGGAAGGTAAAATCTCCACGGGAGTCTGAACTAAGGTGGAGTTGCTAGAGGAGCTCACAACGGGACACAGGGGGTGCTGGAGCTCCACCAGCCAGTCCCAGAGCATTTGAGGCTGTGTGTCCTGCCCTTGGGAAAAGTGGCGACCCTTTCGACAGTACTAATGAAAACGAGCTTGCATGCACAGTGATTTAGAAATAAATTACTATGTAAATTGTTTCAAAGACTATGACACTATCAATAGTGGTTTGTTAATACATCTTGCTGTGAAGGGGACATTTTCAGTTAAGTAAAATAACAGGGAAAAAGACCTAAAAAGTTCTTTTCAAAAACCACCCACTGCCCCAGATCCACCCAAGACTTAGTTCTTTGGTCATTTCCATTGAAATAGGGAGGACCTGGGTTGGGTTATTTAGGGAGAAATAAATGGATTGACACTCTGTTAAATTTTTAAAGGACATATTTTTAAAATTAATTTTAACTCAGAAATTAATTAACAGATTCACTAGCAAATTCTCAGAAAATTCATTCTTTAGTCAGGGCATAGTGCTGTAAATATGAGGAGGACATGGCTTAAATATGTCAAGAGGGAACAGCGGGACACAGACAGATTAATAGGGGAATGCAGAATTCACACCACATTAACATTCTGTGCAGAATTTCCTCCCTTTCCCCCAGATTTGGCATTGCAGAGCTGCTGGCTGCCACTAGGGGCCGCTGGACCCAGCAGAGTCCAGCTCCCAGCTTGCACATAGGAGATGCTGCCAGGGTAGGGAGATGGAGATGAAGGGCTCCTGGCACACCCTGAAAGGAGGAGGTGACATGCAGGAAACTCCATACAAGCACAGGGCCCAGCATCAGGTTGTTTCTCCCTCTGGCTCCCTGGACTTTGGAAAGGGAGGGGTGTGAGTGTCTCGGCTTGGAAGGCTGCAGCTGGGCTCTGGGGGATGGGAGGGGGTGCAGGTGTCTGGGCCAGGGGGGCC
>NW_027059108.1:0-2000 GCF_011386835.1 Chrysemys picta bellii | reverse complement strand
TCCGCACAAAGTGCCTACTCTGCTTTATATATAGGAAGATCTTAGGCTGTCAGAAATGTAAATACATTTAAATTTAGTAAATGAGTCAGGAATAGGATATGGAGAGGAAGGTATTTTGGGCAGAGGGGACAGCCAGCTTTTCCCTGGATATATGGGAAATCCCTGCAAGAGAAGGCACAGCCCAAAGAAAGTTCAACATCACCCCCTCTCTCATGAACCTCAGACCCCATGGCTCCATAGACAGGACTGCTTGTCCATGCCGCACCCATGCTGCCCTGGCTACATGGCCATTTTCAGTGTGCTGGCTGGATCAGAGCTAGTGCAGCTATGTCTGTGCATGCTGGGAATCACACCCCTCAGCTCTAATGTAGATGCAGCCTTTGGGACTTTTGAAAATGTTACCCTTTCTCTTCTAAATTTTAATAGCTCTGGGTTTATTGCCCAGTGCTTGGAGGTGTCCTTGTGTGTCTCAGACTGACCCCTCTCCTAGGAACCGTTGCCCTGTGTAAGGGGGGAGTGGGAGGGCATGTAGGACAGAACTGCCCCTTAGCAGAAGATTTTAGAAGGAATAAATTCTCCGGTTTCCCATGTGAGAATAAGGTAAATAGCCAGGGGGACCTTAGGGATCAATGCGAAGGTTGCGGTGGTTCTGTGTATTTAGGATCACCTGGAATAATGGAGTGGCCAGTGAGATGGGGAAATTTGCTGATACCACAGAATTCTTCTGCTTGGGAGGATTGTGAGGGACACCAGCTAGGGCTACAAAAGTAGGTAGATGGGCAATGTGCTGGCTGGTGACATTCAATGTAGAAAGCTCAAGGTGCTGCACTGGGGAAGGAACAATTTAAAATTGGTGACATGGGGAAACCCACTAAGCTGCTGCACTGACAATGAAGAGAAGAGATTCCCCTTGGGGGGACACAAGAGGGAGCCATTGCCCCATGCAGATGTGCTCTCAACCCTGCTGGAGAGAAGGGACACTGGCTGGGAGGTGATAGAGCATCCCAGGGCTGGGGTCACTGCAGAGACTTTGCCCCAGAAATGTTGTAATGGTTGATACTCTCCCTACACATTTATTGTAATAAACCTAAATTCCCTTTTAACTAGAAATCCCCCTGCATTCAGCTGCTTCCCTCAGTGCTGGGTTAAAGCCTCTCCCACTCCAGCAGTTACCGAGCTGTGCCCCATTGTCCCTGGGCACCCCAGCAGGAGCCAACATGGCTCCTGGCTCCCTGGAGCCTTCTTACTGCCCTAGCGCCCCCATCCTCTGAGCTGAGCTGCTCTGAGAGGGTGAGCCTCTCTTCTTGACTGGGTGGATGTTCTTCAAACTGTTATTAACATGAGAGATCGGTGAACTGAGGGTGTGTCTGTGTCTGTGTGTCTCCAGCCTCTGACTCTCCAATACAGAGGAATGTGTGTTTCTGTGCGTGTCTCCTCTCAGTTCAGAGAAGTAACAGAGGGGTAGTCGTGTTAGTCTGAATCTGTAAAAAGCAACAGAGGGTCCTGTGGCACCTTTAAGACTAACAGAAGTATTGGCTCAGGAAGTCAGTGGTGGCACGGAGATAGTTGGGAGTGCTGGTGGCATAGTATCTGAGAAGGGTGGCTAGGATGGTGTTTTCTGGGAGTGATAGATTTCCATTCCATACGGCTAAATACAGTGCCTTGCATGGTGTCAAGTAACAGAGGGGTAGCCGTGTTAGTCTGAATCAGTTCAGAGAGGTTCCTTCACATTCCCAGGCCAGGCTGTGTCCGTAGCAGCCAGAGGGATGGGGGTCTGATGGCAGCAGAGGGGGACGGCTCTGTTTCACTGGAGGGGGATGTGGGAGGCTTGCAACCCATGAAACAGAGAGAAAAATATAGAGGGTTTTTTGTTAAAGGGGCCCCTGCTGTTACCCGAGCATTATGACTGAGACTGTTATGAGGCTAACGAGGGCTGGGTGCCCTCCCTGAGTGAGTCAGGGGGTGGAGGTGGCACACCCTCCCTGGACCCTGCTGTGCGG
>NW_027059107.1:0-2000 GCF_011386835.1 Chrysemys picta bellii | reverse complement strand
AAACAGATGGGCCCGTGTTCCCACCAAAAAAAGCAGCAGATGTTGACAATGTTGCACCTGGAATAGTGACTGCTTCTGGACCTGCTCAACCAGAGTTGATTGGGGCAGGAGAGAGCCACCTCTGCATTACATACGTGGCCCAGTGGTTCATTCCCGTCTCTGGGGATTTTATGTGGGCAGGCTCTCCCCTAGCTTCCCCAGAGGAAGAGAGAGGCAGAATACTGGGCCAGGCGCCCCACAGATCCTACCCATCTCCCCGGTCAGCTATAGGAAAACAGCCTGCTCTTGCAAAGGCCTGTAGTGCAAGTGGTAGAAGTCTGTAATGCACTGCAGGTGGTTACAGGTGCAAACCAAGAGGATGCAGAATGGAGGTGTCGTGACCGAATTGAGTTTTGCCTTTTTAAAAACCCAGGAAATTACAAATGCAAAACTATATTAACAGAACATCTGTTAAATCTGTATTAACAGAACATCAGACAACATTTAGGTTGTCTACTCGGTCACCCAAAAGTTAGTCTGTTCTATACCCTGAACAAGGCAGGGATCCAGTGGTTCTAAGGAAAAACAGCATGTGATAATGTAATTAAAGACTATCATAATGCAAACACCCACGAGGGCAGAATTAAGGTTGCATGGGCAACCACAAATCTGGCATTTCCTAATTTTCAATTGCGGAACTTTCCGACCTTAATAAAGTCTTTTGAGCAGGGTTTTTTGTATGTTTTATTTCGGGGGGTGGGGGAGAGGGGTTGATTCATAGTATAAATATTAAGAACAGTTACATTAGGTATGATACAGACATTTGCAAGGGATGTAAGCATGAGGCAACCACTAATTGCCTGGATGTAGTGTGAAAATACCCCTATAGGCATGTTATTGAATAACTTCCTACTGTGAGGGCTTTGCCCCATTATCTGAAGCACACAACAAAGACTGCTAATGCATAGACAATACTCAATTAGATGCATCATTTGTCTGATCTGGTATGGAAATTCCTATGTTCCCTATATTTACTAAAAATAATTTCATTTCTTTTTACTCGTCTATCACAGGTGTAAAGACAGAGGGAATATGCAGAATCCAGAGACCTGTGTTTTTCCAGTAACAAGGAAACTCACAAATTATCTCCAACTCATTTTCTTTCTATCCTAAAGACTACAATCGGACATGAGGTGCTTTGGTCCCATCCGCACACATCTCACGTTGTGTTACCATGTCACTGACTAGATTCTGATCTCAGTCACACAAGTGTGAATGTATAGTTCAGCTGAAGTCAATTGGTTAATGAGGAGTCAAACCAGTCCATATCTTCCTCCACCAAATACAATGGAATTTACTACGTGTGCTCCTACACCATGACTGGTAAGAAATGTCATTATTATTATCTTTTGAGCATCTTTGTGCATGTAGCAGTGAAATTCCATAGAAACATAACAGCCATACTGGGTCAGACTAAAGGTCCATCTAGCCCAGTGTCCTGTCTTCCGACAGTGGCCAGTGCCAGGTGCCTCAGAGGGAATGAACAGAACAGGTAATCATCAAGTGATCCATCCCCTGTTGCCCATTCCCAGCTTCTGGCAAACAGAGGCTAGGGACACCATCCCTGCCCATCCTGGCTAATAGCTGTTGATGGACCTATCTTTCATGAATTTATCTAGTTCTTTTTTAAACCCCGCTATAGTCTTGGCCTTCACACCATCCTCTGGCAAGGAGTTCCACAGGTTAACTTAGTATTTATCTCTAGGAGATGCATTTTCTCATTTCGAGGCTCTGTGAATCTGAGTCAAAAGTAATCATAGAATCAGTTACAGTCCACACCACCTACAAGTGTTATTACCTCTAGGAGGATTTGTAACAGGGAGGAAAAATAATGCATGTAGTTACAAAGAATGTCTGTAAAACATACACTGACTCCAATAGGACAGTGACACTTTAGTGATACCAAATTTTTTCACTGGGGCTGCCTCATATTAGGTCCTAAATCTATATTTAGGCACCTA
>NW_027059106.1:0-2000 GCF_011386835.1 Chrysemys picta bellii | reverse complement strand
GGGTCCAGCAGAGCGCTGGGCAGGGGATCCCCGCCAGGCTCCTGGTACCCATGGCCCCGGGGGCACTCTTTACTCACCAGGAGGCACTGCCAGACTCCTAGCTAGCCAGGCTCATGCTGCAGCATCCACTTGCTGGGGGAAATGCTGCTCCGTTTCAAAGGAAAAGCAGCATGTACCTCACTGCGCCCCCATCCCTTGTGCCTCGGCCAGGCAGGGTTGGGAAAGCAGAGGATGCACCAGGGCTCCCCTCCCCCTTGTGCACCTGCCCGGGCTGAGGGACGGCACTGAGAGGAGTGCAGGCTGCCCCTCTCTATGTGGTAGTTACTGCGTCTGTCTGGGCACGTTCCTTCCTGTGCCCGGGCAATCAGGGCACATGGTATCCCACAGGGGCCACATAGCATGCCCTGCCACTGCACCTCCCCCACGTGCCTACACCGCCTGGGGCTTTGGTGCCCACCACCAGGCTCTGGCCCTACATCTCCAGGCTGTGTGAAATACTGGGCATTTCAATAAAACTCACCCATCCCGACGCTGCAGCTGAGCGGGCGAGTTAGCAACCTGAAGCGTCCCCCACTTCCACATCAGAAACCAGAGCCGGGGTTCCATGCCTTTATGGGGAAAGCGCCACTCCACACCCAGCTTATCTTGCTTTCTCAACCGCTGGCCTCAAGCCTGGCCTGTGGGCAAGGAGGGAGCCCCCTCCGGAACGTCTGCCCATCCTTTATTTAGCGCAGATACCAGATTTCTTGGGCTCCCTCCCTCCTCGCCGAGAACGCCAACGTTTCTGAAGCTGGGCAGATGTGAGCCAGGGATTTAATTTCTCAGTGGGACTCTGTGGCATTACCGTATCATCGGCCTTCCAGACGAAGGATGCACTAAATGGAGAGGATCAAGCCAGAGGAGATGGCAATTCATGCTGCCTCCTCCCCCCCCGCCCGCACACGCCGAATGCCAGCTGCAGCCGGCCCCATAAGTCTGGCTGCCCCAACAAACTGGTAAAGCAGCTTCCAGTGGATTCTGGCTGATTCTGGCTACGCATCTGTGACGAACTGGGACTGTTCTTACTGTGGTCTTTGAATGCTGACAGGGGAGTGTGGCTGGGATAGTCTGCATTCGGGGATCTGAGACTGACCGGAGAATACCTGAGCATGTAACATGAGAACCCAGGAAGGGGTTAGAGGCCAGGTGACACCTTTGCCCGGGAAACTGAACAAAGGCTGTGGGAGGGGTTGCTGAAGGGAGAGTTTCAGGAGCTGGCTGGTGGAATGGCTGGGAGGCAGACAGGGCTCTGACCTCCCAAGGGGGCTGGGGTGCCCGAGGACCCCAAGATGGACCTAACTGAGGGGGTCCTGTTTTCTGTGCCTGCGGGACCTGTCTTGAACTGTGTCCCTGTCGTCTAAATAAACCTTCTGCATTACTGGCTGGCTGAGAGTCATGGTGAATCGCAGGAAGCCGGGGGTGCAGGACCCTGAGTCCCCCCACACTCCGTGACAGGATCACCCCCATCAGCTGGACGTGCTGGGCCGACCCCATGCACAACAGGGGCAGCAGCGCGGCCACCCTCACGCTCTGATTGTGACTCGGGATTGTGGGGGCTTCTCACCTGTCCCATGGAAACGTGGCCAAAGGCGCCAATTGTCCCTTCATCAAAATGGCGCCATCTCCCACTGCTGCCAGGGGGGCTGAGGCCTGCGCGAGTGCCGCCCCGTCCCCACGCTCTGTCTGCATGTGGCAGGCAGGCTGCCCTCCTGATGCTGGCTGCCACCTCCCGCTGGGCTCCAGGAGGCTGAAGCCGAGCCCACAGGCAGACTGGCTGAGGCCATGGTTCAGGGCCTGGACAGCGCATGGGGACTGTGAAGGGATGTGGGGGGAAGGCTGAGCGGGTTGCAGGGGGATGTGGGGGCAGGGATAGGGGGCAGGCTGAGGGGGACAGAGGGATATGGGCATGAGGGAGACAGAGTGTGCAGGGGGAACGCTGACAGGGGTAGTGGGTGTGGGGG
>NW_027059105.1:0-2000 GCF_011386835.1 Chrysemys picta bellii | reverse complement strand
CTGTATTTGCATCTGTCCTTGTTGTTCTCGTTTGTAAGGGCCGGCAGGGGCTGGGTACTGGGAAGAACGCCGAGCCCTGAGTAGGGGGCGGAGCTTGGCTGATCAAGGGGCCCACAAAAGCTGCCGCCCAGCCAGGCAGCAGTACAGCTGCGAGCAGCGGCAGCAAACAAACAGGGCGGCTAACAGGGGAGTTTGAGAGGGAGTTCTCATTGGAGGAGAAGGTACCTGTATTTGCATCTGTCCTTGTTGCTCTCGTTTGTAGGGGCCGGCAGGGGCTGGGTGCTGGGAAGGACGCCGAGCCCTGAGTAGGGGGCGGAGCTTGGCTGATCAAGGGGCCCACAAAAGCGGCCGCCCAGCCAGGCAGCGGTACAGCTGCGAGCAGCGGCAGCAAACAAACAGGGCGGCTAACAGGGGAGTTTGAGAGGGAGTTGTCATTGGAGGAGAAGGTACCTGTATTTGCATCTGTCCTTGTTGTTCTCGTTTGTAGGGGCCGGCAGGGGCTGGGTGCTGGGAAGGACGCCGAGCCCTGAGTAGGGGGCGGAGCTTGGCTGATCAAGGGGCCCACAAAAGCGGCCGCCCAGCCAGGCAGCGGTACAGCTGCGAGCAGCGGCAGCAAACAAACAGGGCGGCTAACAGGGGAGTTTGAGAGGGAGTTCTCATTGGAGGAGAAGGTACCTGTATTTGCATCTGTCCTTGTTGTTCTCGTTTGTAGGGGCCGGCAGGGGCTGGGTACTGGGAAGAACGCCGAGCCCTGAGTAGGGGGCGGAGCTTGGCTGATCAAGGGGCCCACAAAAGCGGCCGCCCAGCCAGGCAGCAGTACAGCTGCGAGCAGCGGCAGCAAACAGGGCGGCTAACAGGGGAGTTTGAGAGGGAGTTCTCATTGGAGGAGAAGGTACCTGTATTTGCATCTGGCCTTGTTGTTTTTGTTTTTAGGGGCCGGCAGGGGCTGGGTGCTGGGAAGGACGCCGAGCCCTGAGTAGGGGGTGGAGCTTGGCTGATCAAGGGGCCCATAAAAGCGGCCGCCCAGCCAGGCAGCTGTACAGCTGCGAGCAGCGGCAGCAAACAAACAGGGCGGCTAACAGGGGAGTTTGAGAGGGAGTTCTCATTGGAGGAGAAGGTACCTGTATTTGCATCTGTCCTTGTTGCTCTCGTTTGTAGGGGCCGGCAGGGGCTGGGTGCTGGGAAGGACGCCGAGCCCTGAGTAGGGGGCGGAGCTTGGCTGATCAAGGGGCCCACAAAAGCGGCCGCCCAGCCAGGCAGCGGTACAGCTGCGAGCAGCGGCAGCAAACAAACAGGGCGGCTAACAGGGGAGTTTGAGAGGGAGTTGTCATTGGAGGAGAAGGTACCTGTATTTGCATCTGTCCTTGTTGTTCTCGTTTGTAGGGGCCGGCAGGGGCTGGGTGCTGGGAAGGACGCCGAGCCCTGAGTAGGGGGCGGAGCTTGGCTGATCAAGGGGCCCACAAAAGCGGCCGCCCAGCCAGGCAGCGGTACAGCTGCGAGCAGCGGCAGCAAACAAACAGGGCGGCTAACAGGGGAGTTTGAGAGGGAGTTCTCATTGGAGGAGAAGGTACCTGTATTTGCATCTGTCCTTGTTGTTCTCGTTTGTAGGGGCCGGCAGGGGCTGGGTACTGGGAAGAACTCCGAGCCCTGAGTAGGGGGCGGAGCTTGGCTGATCAAGGGGCCCACAAAAGCGGCCGCCCAGCCAGGCAGCAGTACAGCTGCGAGCAGCGGCAGCAAACAAACAGGGCGGCTAACAGGGGAGTTTGAGAGGGAGTTCTCATTGGAGGAGAAGGTACCTGTATTTGCATCTGTCCTTGTTGTTCTCGTTTGTAAGGGCCGGCAGGGGCTGGGTACTGGGAAGAACGCCGAGCCCTGAGTAGGGGGCGGAGCTTGGCTGATCAAGGGGCCCACAAAAGCAGCCGCCCAGCCAGGCAGCAGTACAGCTGCGAGCAGCGGCAGCAAACAGGGCGGCTAACAGGGGAGTTTGAGAGGGAGTTCTC
>NW_027059104.1:0-2000 GCF_011386835.1 Chrysemys picta bellii | reverse complement strand
CTAACCCCCTGACCCTGACCCTGACCCTAACCCCGACCCCAACCCCTAAACCCTTAACCCAAACCCTAACCCCTTAACCCTAACCCCCTAACCGTAACCCTAAACCCTAACCCTACCCCTAACCCGACCCTAACCCTAACCCCAACCCTTCACCCTAACCCTAACCCCTCACCCTCAGAACCCTAACCCTGACCCTACCCCTAAACCCAATCCTAACTCCTAACCCTCACCCCTAAACCCTACCCCTACCCCTCACCCCCTAACCCTAAACCCTCACCCCCTAACCCTAACCCCTCTCCCCAACCCTAACCCAAAGCCCTAACCCTCTCTCACCCTTACCCTAAACCCTAACCCCCTAACCCTAAACCCTCACCCCAACCCTAACCCAGCCCTAACCCTCTAACTCTCACCCTCAACCCTAACCCCAACCCTGAACCCTAACCCCTGACCCTAACCCCCTGACCCTCACCCATCCTAACCCTATCCCTGATGCTAATCCTTAACCCCTAACCCCTAACCCTGACCCCTCACCCCTAAACCCAACCCCACCCTCACCCCCACCCTAAACCTTACCCTAACCCCTACCCCCAACCCTAACCCAACCCCTACCCTCACCCCTTAACCCTACCCCTCACCCCTTAACCCTCACCCTTAACCCTACCCCTTAACCCTTACACCCTAACCCCGAGCCCTTGACCCTCACCCTGACCCTACCCCTAAACCCCCACCCTCACCCTTAACCCCTACCCCAACCCCTCACCCTAACCCTAAACCCAACCCTAACCCCCTCACCCTAAACCCCTAACCCCAACCCTAAACCCCCAACACCCTCACCCGACCCTTGACCCTAACCCGAACCTAACCCTACCCCTAAACCCTTGACCCTACCCCTAACCCTTGACCCTGACCCCCTAACACCCTAACCCTACCCCGACCCTAAACCCACCCTAACCCTAACCTTAACCCCTAACCCTACCCCTAAACCCTACCCCTAACGCCTAAGCCTAACCCCTCACCCTCACCCGGACCCAAACCTAACCCCTTAACCCTAACCCCCTAAAACCCTAACCCCTTAACCCTAACCCCCTAAAACCCTAACCCCAACCCCTCGCCCTCACCCCTAAACCTAACCCCAACCCTAAAACCCTACCCCTCACCTCAACCCCTCACCCCCTAACCCTACCCCCTCACCCTGACCCTACCCCCTAACCCTACCCTAAACCCTAACCCCTAACCTACCCTAACCCACCTTAACCCTAACCTCACCCTCACCCCCACCCTAACCCCTACCCCACCCCTAAACCCTATCCCTACCCCCAACCCTAGACCGCCGACCCTAACCAACCCCTAACCCCCGACCCCAACCCTAAACCCTAACCCAACCCTAGCCCTCACCCTACCCCAAACCCCAACCCCTTAACCCCAACCCCTAAACCCTACCCCTCACCCCCTAACCCTAAACCCCGACCCTAAACCCTAACCCCAACCCCTGACCCTACCCCTAACCCCCAACCCCTTAACCTTTAACCCCCTAACCCCCAACCCTACCCCCTACCCCTTAACCCGACCCCTAAACCCTAAACCCCTGACCCTCACCCCAACCCTAAACCCTCACCCCCACCCTAAACCCCTGACGCCCTAACCCCAACCCCAAAACCCTCACCCTCCTCCCTAAACCCTAACCCCCACCTCTCCCCTAACCTAAACCCTAACCCCAAACCCTAACCCCCTGACCCTAACCCCTAAACCCCCAACCCCTTAACCCTACCCCCTAGACCCTAACCCCCTCACCCTAACCCCTAAACCCCCAACCCCTTAACCCTAGACCCCAAACCCCTTAATCCTAACCCCTAAACCCCCAACCCCCTTAGCCCTTAACCCCAACCCCTTAACCCTCACCCTCTCACCCTGACCCCTAACCCTAACACCTAACCCTTAACCCCTCACCCTGACCCTAACCCCACCCTGACCCTCACCCTGACCCTCAACCCTAACACCCT
>NW_027059103.1:0-2000 GCF_011386835.1 Chrysemys picta bellii | reverse complement strand
CCCAGATCGGTGGAGGGTCTGCTGCTCACCACAGCTTCCCGGGCTCTTGGGCTGCTCTTACCCGGCCTGGCTGGAGACGTAACCTTGGAGTGAAGAGGAGGGGCAGGGTCCGGGCTTGTGGTGAATGGTGGATTTCCCAGGCCCCTCCACTCTCAAATGTGTGAGGACCATGGTCCCTTCTCTGCCTCCCTCCCCGATCTGGTGCTCGTGCCCAAGACTCCAGCCTGTGCTGAGGTGATACCACAGGTCAGACACCTATCCTGGCAGTGGCCGCATGCCCTCAGGCTCTAAGTGGCAGGACCCTTCTCCCCAGCAGCTGCCATCCCATTGGGTTCTTGTCCCCCGTTCTGAGTTCAGCCTTCAAAGCCCTCCTGTCGAGCAACGTCTCCCTGCGCTGGGCCCTCTGCATTGCTCTTCCCGGCTGCTCTTTGTTCTCGCTGCCGTGTTACTTGTGCCACGGCCGGCATCCACTATCCTGCCTCTGGCCCCACAGCTCCCTGCTATGGATTTGCCCTGGCTCCCGCATTGCCCCAACTCCTGGCTCTGGTCTGCTCCTGCCCCCCTCCTCTGTCTTCTTCCTCAGTGCTGCTGCTCTGCCTCCGGCCCAGCTCTGCCCTCTGGGCTCTTTTAATGGACCTTCTGGTCTGGGGATGCCAGATTTCTACTGCACTCATAGCCCAATATCACTTAAAAACTAACCTAAAAGTAGCCCGATCCTTCTTTAAACATGTTTTTTATTAACACATTGGTGTATACAGCAAGTAACAAGTGAACATTTTTGTTAGATATCTGGTACAAATTAGATATTTATTTTTTAAAAAAAGCTACAAGGCACAACAGAAGTTTATCCACATTAGGAACAAAGCTATGAGATGAAAATCAAATTCACCCCCCCTCCACCTCTCTTACTGGTGCTTGTATCCTGATTGAGGAATGGTAAATGGTTTTAAAGAAAAAAACAAAAACCCAGAATGACGGTGATAAAATATCCACAAACGAAACCAAAATGAATGTAGTACAAAAACTATAGTAAAATGAATATGGTATTTATTTCTAATGGCATTCAATGATGGTAGTCAATCTCCATATGTTGTGCTGAATTAGTATGTTACTGTTAGTATCTGAAATGCAACATTTCATTCTCACTGTCTTTGTCGGAAGTAGAATGCTTCTGGTGCTGGTCATACATCAGCAGAGACCAGTGCAATCATTTCTTTTGTTGGTGCAAACTGTTCACAAGAGAATTTGTGTCGTTGCATATAGGCCCTAACATGAAGAATGTTTTCTAAAAGTTCCCTTGCATCTTATTGTGCAGTTTTGTTTTTATTAAGTTCACCTGAGAAACAGTCTTTGAACAGTGTTGCAAAAAGGTAGGGACAGCAATGAAAGAGTAAACAACCCAAATTCAATAAAGTCTTTGTCCCCAGCGGCATCCATGTGTTTGACAACTTCAATCCAAAACTGCTCAACTTGGTTGTCCTGAGTATGAGGCCAGTCAATCGTAGGCAAAACTCTCCACTGCTACTCCAATTGTCCAAGGTAGTCACAAACCAATGTCAAAAATGAGGTATTAGCCAATCTAGCTCGTGGAGGGCTGAGTGCAGTAGAAGTAGTTAGTACGTTAAGTGATTCAGTCACCCGGATGTTTGGTGATAATCCCTGTTTCACCTGTTTCACAGACTCCAACATGAAATTTCGACACCTACTCTTGATGTCTTTGACAATGGAAACGGTTAGTGTGTGTTTTGAAAGCTCCAGCTGAAAGCAACTCTAAAATCGACTGTGCAAAGTGGTAAGTAACGTGACTCAAAGGTGATATCATAGTTTAACACATCAGTCCGGTTCTCAAAAATAAATTGTTTCACAACTCTCAGCAACAAGCTCTAGCCACAATTATTCACATATTCCAACTGAAACATTTGGTTTCTGCTCCAGGATTAAAGAAGAATTAAAAGTAGAAAAATAAGGTAAATTTTGTCCACCGGATTGCTGTCCAGCAC
>NW_027059102.1:0-2000 GCF_011386835.1 Chrysemys picta bellii | reverse complement strand
AAACAAACAGGGCGGCTAACAGGGGAGTTTGAGAGGGAGTTCTCATTGGAGGAGAAGGTGCCTGTATTTGCATCTGTCCTTGTTGGTCTTGTGTGTTGGTTTGGAGGGGCCGGCAGGGGCTGGGGGCTGTGAGGGACGCCGAGCCCTGAGTATTGGGCGGGGCTTGGCTGATCAAGGGGCCCATAAAAGCGGCCGCCCAGCCGGGCAGCGCTACAGCTGCGAGCAGCGGAAGCAAACAAACAGGGCGGCTAACAGGGGAGTTTGAGAGGGAGTTCTCATTGGAGGAGAAGGTGCCTGTATTTGCATCTGTCCTTGTTGGTCTTGTGTGTTGGTTTGGAGGGGCCGGCAGGGGCTGGGGGCTGTGAGGGACGCCGAGCCCTGAGTATTGGGCGGGGCTTGGCTGATCAAGGGGCCCATAAAAGCGGCCGCCCAGCCGGGCAGCGCTACAGCTGCGAGCAGCGGAAGCAAGCAAACAGGGCGGCTAACAGGGGAGTTTGAGAGGGAGTTCTCATTGGAGGAGAAGGTACCTGTATTTGCATCTGTCCTTGTTGGTCTTGTGTGTTGGTTTGTAGGGGCCGGCAGGGGCTGGGGGCTGTGAGGGACGCCGAGCCCTGAGTATTGGGCGGGGCTTGGCTGATCAAGGGGCCCATAAAAGCGGCCGCCCAGCCGGGCAGCGCTACAGCTGCGAGCAGCGGAAGCAAACAAACAGGGCGGCTAACCGGGGAGTTTGAGAGGGAGTTCTCATTGGAGGAGAAGGTAGCTGTATTTGAATCTGTCCTTGTTGGTCTTGTGTGTTGGTTTGTAGGGGCCGGCAGGGGCTGGGGGCTGTGAGGGACGCCGAGCCCTGAGTATTGGGCGGGGCTTGGCTGATCAAGGGGCCCATAAAAGCGGCCGCCCAGCCGGGCAGCGCTACAGCTGCGAGCAGCGGAAGCAAACAAACAGGGCGGCTAACGGGAGTTTGAGAGGGAGTTCTCATTGGAGGAGAAGGTGCCTGTATTTGCATCTGTCCTTGTTGGTCTTGTGTGTTGGTTTGTAGGGGCCGGCCGGGGGTGGCGGCTGTGAGGGACGCCGAGCCCTGAGTATTGGGCGGGGCTTGGCTGATCAAGGGGCCCATAAAAGCGGCCGCCCAGCCGGGCAGCGCTACAGCTGCGAGCAGCGGAAGCAAACAAACAGGGCGGCTAACAGGGGAGTTTGAGAGGGAGTTCTCATTGGAGGAGAAGGTGCCTGTATTTGCATCTGTCCTTGTTGGTCTTGTGTGTTGGTTTGTAGGGGCCGGCAGGGGCTGGGGGCTGTGAGGGACGCCGAGTCCTGAGTATTGGGCGGGGCTTGGCTGATCAAGGGGCCCATAAAAGCGGCCGCCCCGCCAGGCAGCGGTACAGCTGCGAGCAGCGGAAGCAAACAAACAGGGCGGCTAACAGGGGAGTTTGAGAGGGAGTTCTCATTGGAGGAGAAGGTAGCTGTATTTGCATCTGTCCTTGTTGGTCTTGTGTGTTGGTTTGTAGGGGCCGGCAGGGGCTGGGGGCTGTGAGGGACGCCGAGCCCTGAGTAGTGGGCGGGGCTTGGCTGATCAAGGGGCCCATAAAAGCGGCCGCCCAGCCAGGCAGCGGTACAGCTGCGAGCAGCGGAAGCAAACAAACAGGGCGGCTAACAGGGGAGTTTGAGAGGGAGTTCTCATTGGAGGAGAAGGTAGCTGTATTTGCATCTGTCCTTGTTGGTCTTGTGTGTTGGTTTGTAGGGGCTGGCAGGGGCTGGGGGCTGTGAGGGACGCCGAGCCCTGAGTATTGGGCGGGGCTTGGCTGATCAAGGGGCCCATAAAAGCGGCCGCCCAGCCAGGCAGCGGTACAGCTGCGAGCAGCGGAAGCAAACAAACAGGGCGGCTAACAGGGGAGTTTGAGAGGGAGTTCTCATTGGAGGAGAAGGTAGCTGTATTTGAATCTGTCCTTGTTGGTCTTGTGTGTTGGTTTGTAGGGGCCGGCAGGGGCTGGGGGCTGTGAGGGACG
>NW_027059101.1:0-2000 GCF_011386835.1 Chrysemys picta bellii | reverse complement strand
TGTTCTCGTGTGTTGGTTTGTAGGGGCCGGCAGGGGCTGGGTGCTGGGAAGGATGCCGAGCCCTGAGTAGGGGGCGGGGCTTGGCTGATCAAGGGGCCCATAAAAGCGGCCGCCCAGCCAGGCAGTGGTACAGCGGCAGCAAGCAGGGCGGCTAACAGGGGAGTTTGAGAGGGAGTTCTCATTGGAGGAGAAGGTACCTGTATTTGCATCTGTCCTTGTTGGTCTTGTGTGTTCTCGTGTGTTGGTTTGTAGGGGCCGGCAGGGGCTGGGTGCTGGGAAGGACGCCGAGCCCTGAGTAGGGGCGGGGCTTGCCTTATCAAGGGGCCCATAAAAGCGGCCGCCCAGCCAGGCAGCGGTACAGCGGCAGGAAACAGGGCGGCTAACAGGGGAGTTTGAGAGGGAGTCCTCATTCGAGGAGAAGGTACCTGTATTTGCATCTGTCCTTGTTGGTCTTGTGTGTTCTCGTGTGTTGGTTTGTAGGGGCCGGCAGGGGCTGGGTGCTGGGAAGGACGCCGAGCCCTGAGTAGGGGCGGGGCTTGGCTGATCAAGGGGCCCATAAAAGCGGCCGCCCAGCCAGGCAGCGGTACAGCTGCAAGCAGTGGCAGCAAACAGGGCGGCTAACAGGGGAGTTTGAGAGGGAGTTCTCATTGGAGGAGAAGGTACCTGTATTTGCATCTGTCCTTGTTGGTCTTGTGTGTTGGTTTGTAGGGGCCGGCAGGGGCTGGGAAGGACGCCGAGCCCTGAGTAGGGGGCAGGGCTTGGCTGATCAAGGGGCCCATAAAAGCGGCCGCCCAGCCAGGCAGTGGTACAGCTGCGAGCAGCGGCAGCAAACAGGGCAGCTAACAGGGGAGTTTGAGAGGGAGTTCTCATTGTAGGAGAAGCTACCTGTATTTGCATCTGTCCTTGTTGGTCTTGTGTGTTGGTTTGTAGGGGCCAGCAGGGGCTGGGAAGGACGCCGAGCCCTGAGTAGGGGGCGGGGCTTGGCTGATCAAGGGGCCCATAAAAGCGGCCGCCCAGCCAGGCAGCGGTACAGCTGCGAGCAGCGGCAGCAAACAGGGCGGCTAACAGGGGAGTTTGAGAGGCAGTTCTCATTGGAGGAGAAGGTACCTGTATTTGCATCTGTCATTGTTGGTCTTGTGTGTTCTCGTGTGTTGGTTTGTAGGGGCCGGCAGGGGCTGGGTGCTCGGAAGGACGCCGAGCCCTGAGTAGGGGGCGGGGCTTGGCTGATCAAGGGGCCCATAAAAGCGGCCGCCCAGCCAGGCAGCGGTACAGCGGCAGCAAACAGGGCGGCTAACAGGGGAGTTTGAGAGGAAGTTCTCATTGGAGGAGAAGGTACCTGTATTTGCATCTGTCCTTGTTGGACTTGTGTGTTCTCGTGTGTTGGTTTGTAGGGGCCGGCAGGGGCTGGGTCCTGGGAAGGACGCCGAGCCCTGAGTAGGGGGCGGGGCTTGGCTGATCAAGGGACCCATAAAAGCGGCCGCCCAGCCAGGCAGGCTAACAGCGGAGTTTGAGAGGGAGTTCTCATTGGAGGAGAAGGTACCTGTATTTGCATCTGTCCTTGTTGGTCTTGTGTGTTCTCGTGTGTTGGTTTTTAGGGGTCGGCAGGGGCTGGGAAGGACGCCGAGCCCTGAGTAGGGGGCGGGGCTTGGCTGATCAAGGGGCCCATAAAAGCGGCCGCCCAACCAGGCAGCGGTACAGCTGCGAGCAGCGGCAGCAAACAGGGCGGCTAACAGGGGAGTTTGAGAGGGAGTTCTCATTGGAGGAGAAGGTACCTGTATTTGCATCTGTCCTTGTTGGTCTTGTGTGTTCTCGTGTGTTGGTTTGTAGGGGCCAGCAGGGGCTGGGTGCTGGGAAGGACGCCGAGCCCTGAGTAGGGGGCGGGGCTTGGCTGATCAAGGGGCCCATAAAAGCGGACGCCCAGCCAGGCAGCGGTACAGCGGCAGCAAACAGGGCGGCTAACAGGGGAGTTTGAGAGGGAGTTCTCATTGGAGGAGAAGGTA
>NW_027059100.1:0-2000 GCF_011386835.1 Chrysemys picta bellii | reverse complement strand
GCCGCTGTACCGCGGCCTGGCTGGGCGGCCGCTTTTATGGGCCCCTGGATCAGCCTAGAACCGCCCCCTACTCAGGGCGCGGAGTCCTTCCCAGCACCCAGCCCCTGCCGGCCCCTACAAACCAACACACGAGAACACACAAGACCAACAAGGACAGATGCAAATACAGGTACCTTCTCCTCCAATGAGAACTCCCTCTCAAACTCCCCTGTTAGCCGCCCTGTTTGTTTGCTGCCGCTGCTCGCAGCTGTACCGCTGCCTGGCTGGGCGGCCGCTTTTATGGGCCCCTTGATCAGCCAAGCCCTGCCCCCTATTCAGGGCTCGGTGTCCTTCCAAGCCCCTGCGGGCCCCTACAAACCAACACACGAGAACACACAAGACCAACAAGGACAGATGCAAATACAGATACCTTCTCCTCCAATGAGAACTCCCTCTCAAATTCCCCTGTTAGCCGCCCTGTTTGTTTGCTGCCGCTGCTCGCAGCTGTACCGCTGCCTGGCTGGGCGGCCGCTTTTATGGGCCCGTTGATCAGCCAAGCCCCGCCCCCTACTAAGGGCTCGGCGTCCTTCCCAGCCCCCAGCCCCTGCCGGCCCCTACAAACCAACACACGAGAACACACAAGACCAACAAGGACAGATGCAAATACAGGTACCTTCTCCTCCAATGAGAACTCCCTCTCAAACTCCCCTGTTAGCTGCCCTGTTTGCTGCCGCTGCTCGCAGCTGTACCGCTGCCTGGCTGGGCGGCCGCTTTTATGGGCCCCTTGATCAGCCAAGCCCCGCCCCCTACTCAGGGCTTGGCGTCCTTCCCAGCACCCAGCCCCTGCCGGCCCCTACAAACCAACACACGAGAACACACAAGACCAACAAGGACAGATGCAAATACAGGTACCTTCTCCTCCAGTGAGGACTCCCTCTCAAACTCCCCTCTTAGCCGCCCTGTTTGCTGCCGCTGTACCGCGGCCTGGCTGGGCGGCCGCTTTTATGGGCCCCTTGATCAGCCAAGCCCCGCCCCCTACTCAGGGCTCGGCGTCCTTCCCAGCACCCAGCCCCTGCCGCCCCCTACAAACCAACACACGAGAACACACAAGACCAACAAGGACAGATGCAAATACAGGTACCTTCTCCTCCAATGAGAACTCCCTCTCAAACTCCCCTGTTAGCCGCCCTGTTTGCTGGCGCTATACCGCGGCCTGGCTGGGCGGCCGCTTTTATGGGCCCCTTGATCAGCCAAGCCCCGCCCCCTACTCAGGGCTCGGCGTCCTTCCCAGCACCCAGCCCCTGCCTGCCCCTACAAACCAACACACGAGAACACACAAGACCAACAAGGACAGATGCAAATACAGGTACCTTCTCCTCCAATGAGAACTCCCTCTCAAACTCCCCTGTTAGCCGCCCTGTTTGTTTGCTGCCGCTGTACCGCTGCCTGGCTGGGCGGCCGCTTTTATGGGCCCCTTGATCAGCCAAGCCCCGCCCCCTATTCAGGGCTCGGTGTCCTTCCAAGCCCCTGCGGGCCCCTACAAACCAACACACGAGAACACACAAGACCAACAAGGACAGATGCAAATACAGATACCTTCTCCTCCAATGAGAACTCCCTCTCAAACTCCCCTGTTAGCCGCCCTGTTTGTTTGCTGCCGCTGCTCGCACCTGTACCGCTGCCTGGCTGGGCGGCCGCTTTTATGGGCCCCTTGATCAGCCAAGCCTCGCCCCCAACTCAGGGCTCGGCGTCCTTCCCAGCCCCCAGCCCCTGCCGGCCCCTACAAACCAACACATGAGAACACACAAGACCAACAAGGACAGATGCAAATACAGGTACCTTCTCCTCCAATGAGAACTCCCTCTCAAACTCCCCTGTTAGCCGCCCTGTTTGTTTGCTGCCGCTGCTCGCAGCTGTACCGCTGCCTGGCTGCGCGGCCGCTTTTATGGGCCCCTTGATCAGCCAAGCCCCGCCCCCTACTCAGGGCTCGGCGTCCTTCCCAGCCCCTGCCGGCCCCTACA
>NW_027059099.1:0-2000 GCF_011386835.1 Chrysemys picta bellii | reverse complement strand
AACCAACACACGAGAACACACAAGACCAACAAGGACAGATGCAAATACAGGTACCTTCTCCTCCAATGAGAACTCCCTCTCAAACTGCACTGTTAGCCGCCCTGTTTGTTTGCTGCCGCTGCTCGCAGCTGTACCGCTGCCTGGCTGGGCGGCCGCTTTAATGGGACCATTGATCAGCCAAGCCCCGCCCCCTACTCAGGACTCGGCGTCCTTCACAGCCCCCAGCCCCTGCCGGCCCCTACAAACCAACACACGAGAACACACAAGACCAACAAGGACAGATGCAAATACAGGTACCTTCTCCTCCAATGAGAACTCCCTCTCAAACTCCCCTGTTAGTCGCCCTGTTTGTTTGCTTCCGCTGCTCGCAGCTGTACCGCTGCCTGGCTGGGCGGCGGCTTTTATGGGCCACTTGATCAGCCAAGCCCCGCCCCCTACTCAGGGCTCGGCATCTTTCCCAGCCCCCAGCCCCTGCCGGCCCCTACAAACCAACACACGAGAACACACAAGACCAACAAGGACAGATGCAAATACAGGTACCTTCTCCTCCAATGAGAACTCCCTCTCAAACTCCCCTGTTAGCCGCCCTGTTTGCTGCCGCTGTACCGCGCCCTGGCTGGGCGGCCGCTTTTATGGGCCCCTTGATCAGCCAAGCCCCGCCCCCTACTCAGGGCTCGGCGTCCTTCCCAGCACCCAGCCCCTGCCGGCCCCTACAAACCAACACACGAGAACACACAAGACCAACAAGGACAGATGCAAATACAGGTACCTTCTCCTCCAATGAGAACTCCCTCTCAAACTCCCCTGTTAGCCGCCCTGTTTGCTGCCGCTGCTCGCAGCTGTACCGCTGCCTGGCTGGGCGGCCGCTTTTATGGGCCCCTTGATCAGCCAAGCCCCGCCCCCTACTCAGGGCTCGGCGTCCTTCCCAGCACCCAGCCCCTGCCGGCCCCTACAAACCAACACACGAGAACACACAAGACCAACAAGGACAGATGCAAATACAGGTACCTTCTCCTCCAATGAGGACTCCCTCTCAAACTCCCCTGTTAGCCGCCCTGTTTGCTGCCGCTGCTCGCAGCTGTATCGCTGCCTGGCTGGGCGGCCGCTTTTATGGGCCCCTTGATCAGCCAAGCCCCGCCCCCTACTCAGGGCTCGGCGTCCTTCCCAGCACCCAGCCCCTGCCGGCCCCTACAACCAACACACGAGAACTCACAAGACCGACAAGGACAGATGCAAATACAGGTACCTTCTCCTCCAATGAGGACTCCCTCTCAAACTCCCCTGTTAGCCGCCCTGTTTGCTACCGCTGCCTGGCTGGGCGGCCGCTTTTATGGGCCCCTTGATCAGCCAAGCCCCACCCCCTACTCAGGGCTCGGCGTCCTTCCCAGCACCCAGCCCCTGCCGGCCCCTACAAACCAACACACGAGAACACACAAGACCAACAAGGACAGATGCAAATACAGGTACCTTCTCCTCCAATGAGAACTCCCTCTCAAACTCCCCTGTTAGCCGCCCTGTTTGCTGCCGCTGTACCGCTGCCTGGCTGGGCGGCCGCTTTTATGGGCCCCTTGATCAGCCAAGCCCCGCCCCCTACTCAGGGCTCGGCGTCCTTCCCAGCACCCAGCCGGCCACTACAAAGCAACACACGAGAACACACAATACCAACAAGGACAGATGCAAATACAGGTACCTTCTCCTCCAATGAGAACTCCCTCTCAAACTCCCCTGTTAGCCGCCCTGTTTGCTACCGCTGCCTGGCTGGGCGGCCGCTTTTATGGTCCCCTTGATCAGCCAAGCCCCGCCCCCTACTCAGGGCTCGGCGTCCTTCCCAGCACCCAGCCCCTGCCGGCCCCTACAAACCAACACACGAGAACACACAAGACCAACAAGGACAGATGCAAATACAGGTACCTTCTCCTCCAATGAGAACTCCCTCTCAAACTCCCCTGTTAGCCGCCCTGTTTGCTACCGCTGCCTGGCTGGGCGGCCGCTTTTATGGT
>NW_027059098.1:0-2000 GCF_011386835.1 Chrysemys picta bellii | reverse complement strand
GACATTGACTTGATTGCAAGGCTCTTTCAAATGCATCAGTATGGTCTAATAAAAGCAGTTAAAATGCCTGGTCTTCTTTTGTGAATTAATTTCCTCTTTTACTATCCTACAATTTTAAGGGATCATTCAGTTGGTCAGGTAGCTGCATTGATAATATGGTATAAAAGCCTAGAAAGATAGAACTCAATCATTTCATTAAGAAATTTCCATCAGAAATTGTCTAAATGGTGTCAAGTATCAGAGGGGAGGCATTTTAGTCTGGATCTGTAAAAAGCGACAAAGAGTCCTGTGGCACCTTATAGACCAACAGACGTATTGGAGCATAAATGTCTAAATGGTGTAGATTCTGGGAGGTGATTTCTGTGTTTTTTTCAGGCATTTCCCCAATAGATTGAAGATTAGGAACATTTTTCCCATAGTGAAGTTGATGTGTACTGCATGTTTTGTGAAAACAGAAAAAGGAACAAACTCATGACAGAAAAATGTAATCCATTACACATGAAGGATAAAGCCTATGGGCCTGGTTTTTCTTTTTGTTTTGTTCTTTTTGTTTTGTTTTGTTTTGTTTTGTTTTAGTTCCCCCATTATAAAACCATTGACTCGTTTAGAGTAATATCAGATTTATAGAGTATAAGTGATACTAGAATCAGGCTTTCTGAAATTATTAAATACCTGGAGGGGTTCACATAAACTTTGATCACCTTTTTAAAGGGAAAACATTACCCACTTGCAAGCACACAGGTATACAGGGAGACTTACAAGTAAAAGTAAAATTTATGCTCTAATAAATTTGTTAGTCTCTAAGGTGCCACAAGTACTCCTGTTCTTTTTGCGGATACAGACTAACACGGCTTCTACTCTGAAACCTGACGTAAAAGAGAGCCATCTGCAGACGATTGTCCTGGTTAATGGGAGTCATCAAGATTCCAAACCACCATTAATGGCCCACACTTTGCATAATTACAATAGGCCCTCAGAGTTCTATTTCATATTTCTAGTTTCAGATACATGAGTGGTACATTTATACAACTAGGATGACCACACTCAGTAGATGATAAGCTTTGTAATGATACCTTACAAGAGACCTTTTGCATGAAGCATATTCCAGTTACATTATATTTAACTCATTAGCATATTTTCATAAAATCCTATAGAGTGCAACATCACACAATGGATTTGGCCTGATGTGAGGGGTTCTCTCCAGATGCTGTTTTTAAACCGGTCTCAGAAAATAGCTCACGAACAAGAGAAGCGGCTAATCAAAGCTGAGAGTGACAAATGGTGAACACTTGGGTTTCTGGAATGGGAAAGAACCCTTACCATGGGCTTGGGTGCCATGAGGGTTCTCTAAGAGACGGGAAGCATCACCAAGTTAAGGGCTCCAGAGAAACTGGCCAATATTTTCAAACTTTAGGAGGCCTGAATTTCCGCCCCTAAACCCACTTTTAAGCAACTAACTAGAAGTGACCTGATTTCCATAGGTGCTGAGCACTCCAAACTCCTAGTGAAATCAACAGGAGCTGTGGGTGCTCAGCTCCTCTTCAAATCAGGCCACTTATAAGTTATTTAGGTGCCTAATTTAAGGCATCCTATTTTCAAAATGTAACCAAAGCCTATTTCATGCCGTTACAGGATGAGTTTTGCTAATAGCAGATATCACTGACTAAAAATCCAACACAAACGGTGAATCAATGGGAATGATGTCATCAAAGGATGACATATCCCCTCTGGCTTGGGTAACAAATGAAGTAGCTGCCCATTGGTTCTCAGACAACCAATCAGAAAGTATGTTTTTTCTCTGTCTGCACTGAGGTTATAAAAGGCTGCAGGCTCAGACAGGGTCAGCATACTACTGTGGTGATTTCAAGAGGTGGCTTAACCAAGCCACACTTGGTCAGGCCAGTCATAATCAGGCCAGACCAGGAAGAAATCAAAGAAGGCAAAATAAGAGCGAGAAAAGCAAGTGAACAGAGCCAGGAACAGAAGGAAAGAGAGCCAGG
>NW_027059097.1:0-2000 GCF_011386835.1 Chrysemys picta bellii | reverse complement strand
ACCCCCTACTGAGTCCCCACATCACTCCCTGAAGCACTGCATCAGACTTGAGCATTGAGCTCAGTGTGGACTCAGAGGGGAGAGCATTATCTACTGAGTTCCCCACATCACTCTCTGGAACACTTGGGTTTTCCTTCAGTATCTGACCAGGCTGTGATCACGATCCTATCTCTCTTTTTGTCACCAGCTCCAATGGAAGTGCTGAATTGCCCTTGACAATCCCTGATACCATCACAGAATGGAAAGCTAATGCGTTCTGCACCTCAAGTGACACTGGCTTTGGCCTGTCCCCAACCGTGTCCCTCAGAGCCTTCCAACCCTTCTTCGTGGAGCTCACCCTGCCCTACTCCATGGTGCGTGGCGAGGCCTTCACGCTAAAGGCCACTGTCTTCAATTACCTGACCCGCTGCATCAGGGTAAGAGACACTCACACCATCCCCGTGCAACCAAACCCACAGGCCACACTTCTCTGCTTCACAAACTCCTGTGTCTATAGCTCTTTTTAGCCCCCGGTCTCCCTGCAGCCCCTGTCCTCCCCAAACACATGTGCACCCAAGCCTCTATGCTCCTGTAACTCCCAAGCACCCCAAAGCCCTGTAACTCCAAATCTCTACACCCCTGTAACCATCTACACTTCTAAACACATGTGTTCCCTCAACCCCCTCTGTCCCTTATAGTACCACAAATCCTGTTCTGCCCAATTCTCTGCACATCCCATCTGCCGTACTGTCTGCATCTCTAGTTACTACTAATTTCCCTGGCCCCCTCCCTGATGACAGCTCTCTGGACAATTGACAGGTCAACATCTCACTGGCTTCATCTGCTGTCTTCCGAGCTACCCCTGTGGAGAAGGAAGAGGACTCTTATTGTCTCTGTGTGAATGGAAGAAAAACGGTGTCCTGGACTGTGACCCCAATATCTCTGGGTAAGAAGCATTCTAGCTCTGATATGTTTGGGGGCCAGATAGGGTGGCACAGAAATTTCAGGGGGCAGGGACCTGGTAGCTCAAATATCTGTTGGTAGGGGATTCAACTTCCCCAAGACCCTTCTTTGGGGTGTTTTACTCCCATGCTTGGTTGGAGAGTGATAAGCTCCTCCTCAGACAAGACAGAGAACCCTAGATGGTTTTCAGCTGTTGGACCCCTCCATTCAAAAGACACTGTCTGTATAGTGAGGATCTCCATCAACATACTGCTCTCTAACATACCAGTGAAAGATGAGAGCTGGCTGGGTCTCTTCTTTCAGCAAGGATAGCAGGTTATAGTCCTTGGTTCTCACTTGGGCCAGGACAGTCATCCAGAATGAGGGTGATTTGTGATGAGACTGGAAGCCTGAGATACAATGATCACCCATCTGCTTCATACCTGCCCATATCACATAGCGGAGAAACCATTTAGTTGAAATACCCCATGGGAAACTTAAAGTCCTGGTTAAATGGCCATCCTGACTAAGAGAAGAGCCCATCTGAAAGAACTTAAATTGTTGTAAAATCCTGTGCTGATTTAGAGACAGGCATGAAGCCAATCCACTGATCCAAAAGAGCTTTGAACTCTGAGGTATGTGAAATCCAGCTCAGATCTGGATACAGCTTTGTGGTTTGAGATCATCTCGCCACTGAATACAAATACAAGTGTGACAATGAGATTCATTACCTTTCTCCTTTATTTGATCTTTGTTTCTTCTTTCATTCTTCATTTGGCAGCTTTGTTAGTAATGAATCAGAGCTTAGCATTTCTCAAAGCCTCCCTGAAGTGTCTAGCTCCCCACTGAGCTCTTATTATAGCCCTGATATCTGGCTGCTCAAAATCAGCAGACAGCCATTCCACCTCTGCCCTCCATCCCAGTGGAAATGTCTCCCTCTTTGCTTCACAGATATGAATTGCACAGCAATCACCTATAACTATGGGGATATTTTTTTCACTGAGGTCTAAACTCATGAGTAGACAGCACCAGCGGCTTTTCAAGTGGCCAAAGGCACATTCAACTATTATTCTGCACCT
>NW_027059096.1:0-2000 GCF_011386835.1 Chrysemys picta bellii | reverse complement strand
GTCAGATATTAGGAAAAACATTCTAACTCTAAGGATAGTTAAGTATCGGAAAAAGGTACCAAGGGAGGTTGTGGTATCCCCGTTGTGACATTGCACTCCATATGTTTCATGGAAATATGCTTATGAGCGTGAATATGATGTAACTGGAATATGCTTTATGCAAAAGTCTCCTGTAAGGTATCATAACAAAAGTTATAAACTACTGAATATATTCCTCCTATTTGTATAGAAATATGAAGTATAACTCTGAGGTCCTTTTGTAATTATGCAAAATGTGGGCCATTAATGGTGGTTTAAAATCTTGATGGCTCCTATTGACTAGGACAATTGGTTGTAGATGGTTTATTTACCTGCAAGCCTTCCTGTGTACTTGTGGGCCAGCCTGTGGATAATGAAGAATGAGGTCTCAGAGGACGTGTGCCCATGTCACATGATGCTGGAATTCATTGTAAATCTGGTACTTTTCTATTTAGAAGGAGGGATGGGGACCCAGAGAGACAAAAGATTCCCGCCTTGTACCAAAGCTATATAAAGGGGTGGAGCAGGACAGAGGGGGCTGCCAGTCATGAGAAAGCCCCTGGTTTCCACCTAAGATGTCTGCTGGAACTAACAAGGACTGTACCAGGGCAAAGGATTGGGCCCAGACTAGGGAGGAGTCTAGTCTGTGAAAGAAGCTTATTGGAACATCTTTGAGGGTGAGATTTTACCTGTAATCAGTTTCTTAATGTATTAGGCTTAGATTTGCGTGTTTTTGGTTTATTTTTCTGGGTGACTTACTTTCTTCTGTCTGTTATTACTTGAAACCCCTTAAATCCTACTTTTTATACTTAATAAAATCACTTTTGTTTATTAATGAACCCAGAGTAAGTGATTAATACCTGGGGGAGCAAACAGCTGTGCATATCTCTCATATCAGTGATATAGAGGGTGAACAATACATGAGTTTACCCTCTATACGCTTTATACAGAATAAAATGGATTTATTTGGGTCTGGATCCCATTGGGAAATGGGTGTCTGGGTGCCAGAGACAGGTGACCTGCTGAGCAGTTTTTGGTTAAAGTCTGCAGCTTTCGGGGTGTGGACCAGACCCGGGTCTGTGTTGCAGCAGACTAGCGTGTCTGACTCAACAAGGCAGGGTTCTGGAGTTCCAAGCTGGCAGGGAAAATGGGCTCAGAGGTAATTTCAGATCATCAAGTGGCAGTCCCAAGGGGGACGGTCCCCTCTGTGACTGAGCCCATCACACACGTCATTGGTGACTTTTAAGAACAAGTTAGACAAACATATATCTGGGATGGACTAGGTATACTTAAACCTGTCTTGGTGTGGGGAGATGGATTAGCTGACTTCATGAGATTCCTTCCAGTCCTCCATTTCTATTTATTCCAAGATTTTATAAGCTATTCAGGTGTGCTGATTTTTAAAAAAAGTTTTTCCCTAGTAGATACTGTTTAACATCCTCCTTAGTTACCAGGACTGCAGAGTGGTTCACCCTCTTCACATAGTATGAATATACATCCTGCTTCTATCCAAAACCAGAAATGTTTCTTGAACTCTTCTGCCTTATTTGCATTATTATAAACTATTTTACCATCTCCATTTATAATGGGTCTACACCTTTGTTAGGATTTGTTTGTTTGTTTGTCTTTGCTCCTAATATACTTTAAAAAATTCTCATTATTGATCTTAACTCTGCCAACTATTGATTTTTCCCTGATAGCTTTAGCTTCCCTTATTGATTTTCTACATCTCATAACTTCTAATGTATATTGATTGCTATTGAATTCCCCTCTTTCCATTTGTTGTAAAAAAAAAAAAATAATTGCTGCCTGCACTGCCCCACTGCTCCAGGATGGGCTTTTGGCCAAAGTTCTAAGGCAGAGAATACCTAACTCCCTCAGGCTACTTTGTAATTTTCATCCTTCATTGGCTTTCTAGGACACATTGAGCTCCAGCTGGTTGGAGGTGACAGTGCCTGCTCAGGACGTGTGGAAGTAAGGCA
>NW_027059095.1:0-2000 GCF_011386835.1 Chrysemys picta bellii | reverse complement strand
TGGAGACACCTGGGCTACAATATGTGATGCACACTTTGATCTCAAAACTGCCAGTGTTATCTGTAATGAACTACAGTGTGGAATAGCTGTATCTATCCCAGGAGGAGCTCATTTCAGAGAAGGACATGGACCAATGTGGAATAAGGAATTCCAGTGTGTAGGGAATGAGACACACCTTGTGTACTGTCCCAGGATATCACATGTGATTCAGACGTGCTCACATGCAAATGATGCCAGCGTCATATGCTCACGTAAGAATTTGGCTCAATGTCTCTAAAATCCCAGTGTTGTGTATTCTAGAGTAGGGTGCAGCAATAAAATGATCTCACTCTGTAGGGAGCTGGGATAATAGAGCTGCTCTCAGCTTCTAGTAAAATCTAAACAATCCAATATAATGGGAATGGTTCAATCCCCCCAACTTTCCTTTTCTTTATTATTTAATATAAAGTATCTTAAATGCTCCCTCTCAAAACCCTTTCTCCCTTTTCCCCTGGGCACACAGGGTTCCGGTTGCTGAATGGCAGCTCAGAGTGCTCAGGGAGAGTGGAGATCCAGGTTCTTGGTGCCTGGGGAACCCTCTGTGACTCACGCTGGGATTTACTGGATGCCAACGTTCTCTGTCGTCAGCTTGACTGCGGATTTGCTGTATCAGCCCCAGGAGGAGGGTACTTTGGGAAGGGAACTGGCTCTGTCTGGACAGACACATTTCACTGTAAAGGGACTGAACCCCATTTGGGCCATTGCCCTGTTACTGCCCTGGGGGCTTCTCAGTGCTCACATGACAATGATGCCAGTGTGATTTGCTCAGGTAAGTGCAGGAGAGATGCTGGATTAATGACACCTGCCCCTCAGTGTGTGACACTGTCCCCAGAGCAGGGAATCTTCAGGGAATGGCAAGGGAGGGGGAGCTAGATCCTAAACCATGTACAATAACAACTAATATATTACAAGTAAAAGTAAAATAAGTATTATCACAAAATAATAGTTATGACTAGGGAAAGCCCTGGATTTTCCAGGAAAAGCTTGAGCAAAAGTTTGTGTGTGCAGGGCAGTAAAGCAGGGACAGAATTTGTCCTTAAGAGTTTCATAAATCTCACCAACTCACTGTCCCCATCCTTTTTTAAAATCATTACTCTGGTAGTTACAGGGGGAACCACCCCCTATATGGATGTTGCTTCACACTGTCTATTATAAAATATTCTCAGCACCTTTTTCAGAAGCTCTCATGTTTTCATCGACTGTAGCAGGCCTTTGCAATTTGGCAAGGGGTCAGTGCCAGGAAAGCACCTCCCCTTCCTTCAGTGAAATTCCTTCCATTTTGGCTGAAATATAAACTGCTGAAAATAACAATTTTCTTTTTCACACGTGAGTACCCGAGGATATTTTTGGTAGCATGCCACAAAGAAAATAGTACTTTCTCTCACTGTAAAAATAAAAATAAAAAAATTCACACCTTTCCAGTTGAAAAAAGTTCAGGAGTGTTGTTCCCTGCTTTCTGATACTTTTTTCAAACTTTTTATAGTGGGAAAAACAGGGGGGAAATAACAAGGGAGAGAACGCAGGAGAATCTGTAAATTATAAAATGGAAATGGAAAACTGATTTTTTGTTTCCAGAACCTGAAATGAAACATTTTAGTTAGAATCTAAACAATAATTATCATTCCATTTCCAAAAGTCAAAATCTTGGTTCTTTTTCAAAAAAATCCAGAGAAAAAGTGAAATGTTGCATTTGAAATACTTCACAGGAAAAAATTTGCGGTTTTCAACAAACTCTATTATTTACCTGATGTAAGCAGAGTCAGGATGAGCTCTACCCTGACATCTGGTGGTGAATTATGGCGAGTGTGGAAAAGAACTCCAGGGGCTGATCTTGTTTGCATAGGCACACCCACTCGCCTGGCATGAAACAACAGCAACTCAAAGTGGTTACTTTGGCTGGTGTGGGATCCCCAGTTTCTCTGTTATTGTGGCAGGAAGAATAAAGTTTTGTTACCCTGATT
>NW_027059094.1:0-2000 GCF_011386835.1 Chrysemys picta bellii | reverse complement strand
ACTTCTTCTTGAGATGAGGTGTCACCTTGGTCCTCCTGGGTCTGCTCTAGGCTATGCAGGATTCCCCTTTTGGTCGGCCAGACCATAGGCCTCTTTTTCTTTTGTTTACAGGCACACTCAATGTGTCCCTTTTTGCCACAGTGTCGACACACCAGGTCCTTACACCAGCATTCTGATGCCTGGTGACCCGACTAACCACAGCAGTAACATTCCTGACTCTGCACAGTTTTGTGGGTAGGTTCTTGTGACACTTAATGCACCCTAGGGGATGCACCGATGTATTGCGCCTCCTTTGTAGCCAGTTCTATGGAGACCGCAATATCAACAGCCTTCTGTAAGGTAAGCTGAGCCTCTGTCAAGCTTCACTGTACAGGCCACACACTAACCTGTCACGCAGGGCATCATTTAACATCTCCTTAAATTCAGTGTTCTGCAAGTTTTCTCAAAGCTGCTACAAATTGTACAACTGTTTCATCTTCTTTTTGGTCTCTTTTGTGGAACCGATATCTTTCAGCAATTACCAGTGGTTTGGGGGAAAAATGGGACCCCAGGATTTCCACAATGTCACTGTAATGGTCTCAGGCTTAACAGGGTGTAGTAAGCTGCGTAGCAGGGAGTAGGTTTTAGCCCCTACAACACTTAAGAATATTGGCCCCTTCTTCGCTTCTGTAATGTCATTTGCAATAACAAAAAGCTCAAAATGCTCAGTATACACATGTCACTGCCCTATATTCTCATAAAAAGGTTCCAGTGTCCCTGTAAGTGTAGCTATGGTTTTAGTTTCAGTTTCACAGTCAGTGCAAACAAGCAACAGCTAAAAGAGTTTGGTAGGTTTTTTTTTTCTTTTTCTTTACCTCGACTTCTACTTCCTTCTGTTGCTGGGGCAGCACAGGAATCCCATCCTCATCGCCACTTTGTCATATCCTTAGGGGCAGCAGGTTTAGGAAGAAATCACTTGAGACCAGAGAGCAGCCAGCTTACAAAGCAACCATTTATTTACAGACACTCACTGACCTGGCCAACCAGTTGGAACTGGCTGGCTATCCCCTAATAATCTAACTCAGTTGCCATAGGAACAAAAACCACAACGACCAAATACACAACAACTTAAAACAATTGTCATTATTGTTCCTAGTCCTACCAACTATGAAGTTTTCTCTGATAGCTTTAGCTTCCCTTATCGATTTTCTACACATCATAACTTCCAATGTATATCAATTGCTATTGAATTCCCCTCTTTCCATTTGTTGTACATTGGTGGGTTTTTTTTAATTTCTAATTGCTGCCTGCACTGCCCCACTGCACCAGGATGGGCTTTTGGCCAAAGTTCTAAGGCAGTGGAACACCTAACTGTGACAGGTTGGATCACAGAAACCCCCTTGGGAGCTGCCACCCGATGTGCAAAGACTACCCCTGCTTTTGTTTTCCCTGCCAGCTCAGGACTCCAGCACCCTGTCTTGCTGAGCCAGACACTCCCGTCTGCTCCAATGCAGACCCAGGGTCTGAATCACTTGTCCCAGAGCTGCAAGTTTACCCGAAAACAGCTCACAGAAGTGTGCTTGTCTTTAGCACTCAGATGCCCAACTCCCAAAGGGGTCAATACCCAAATAAATCCATTTTACCCTGCATAAAGCTTATGCAGGGCAAACACATAAATTGTTCGCCCTCTATAACACTGATAGAGAGATATGCACAGCTGTTTGCTCCCCCAGGTATTAATTCATACTCTGAGTAAATTACTAAATAAAAAGTGATTTTATTAAATACAGACAGTAGGATTTAAGTGGTTCCGAGCAGTAACAGACAGAACAAAGTAAGTCACCAAGCAAAATAAAATAAAATGCGCAAATCTATGCCTAATCAAACTAAATACAGATAATCTCACCCTCAGAGATGCTTCAGTAAGTTTTTTCTCAGACTGGACACCTTCCAGGCCTGGGCACAATTTTTTCCCCTGCTACAGCTCTTGTTGCAGCTCGGGTGATAGCAAGGGGATTCTT
>NW_027059093.1:0-2000 GCF_011386835.1 Chrysemys picta bellii | reverse complement strand
CATGATGGCTCCTCTCACCCTTTGTTCTCTTCCACCCCTTTATATATCTTTTGCATAAGGCGGGAACCCTTTGTCCCTCTGGGTTTCCAGCACCCCTCCCTGGAAAAGCACCAGGTTAAAGATGGATTCCAGTTCAGGTGATATGATCACATGTCACTGCAAGACTTCATTGCCCACTTGCCAGCACACACATATACAGGAAGACTAACAGGTAAACACAGCCATCTGCAGACAATGGTCCTGGTTAATGGGAGTCATCAAGATTCCAAACCATCATTAATGGCCCACACTTTACATAATTACAATAGGCCCTCAGAGTTATGTTTTATATTTCTAGTTTTAGATACAAGAGTGGTACTTTTCTACAAATAGGATGATCACACTCAGTAGATTATGAGCTTTGTAATGATACCTTACAAGAGACCTTTTGCACGAAGCATATCCCAGTTGCATTATATTCACTTATTATCAAATCTTTATAAAACTATCCCAGTTACATTATATTCACTTATCATGTTTTTTATAAAACCATATAGACTGCACAACGTCACACTAATTCCCTAAGGCTCCTTTTTAATTTTCATCCTTCATTGGCTTTCTAGGACACATTGAGCTCCAGCTGGTTGGAGGGGACAATGCCTGCTCAGGACGTGTGGAAGTAAAACATGGAGACACCTGGGCTACAATCTGTGATGCACACTTTGATCTCAAAGCTGCCAGTGTTATCTGTAATGGACTACAGTGTGGAACAGCTCTATCTATCCCAGGAGGAGCTCATTTCAGAGATGGACATGGACCAATCTGGACTGAGGAATTCCAGTGTGTAGGGAATGAGTCACACCTTGTGTACTGTCCCAGGAAATCACATGGGAGTCAGTCGTGCTCACATGCAAATGATGCCAGCGTCATATGCTCACGTAAGAATTTGACACAATGTCTCTAAAATCCTAGTGTTGTGTATTCTAGAGTAGGGTGCAGCAATAAAATGATCTCACTCTGTCGGGAGCTCGGATAATAGAGCTGCTATCAGCTTATAGTAAAACCTAAACAATCCAATATAATGGGAATGGGTTCAATCCCCCCAAATTTCTTTTTCTTTATTATTTAATATAAAATATCTTAAATGCTTCCTCTCTAAAGCCCTTCTCCCTTCTCCCCAGGGCTCACAGGGTTCCGGCTGGTGAACGGCAGCACAGCGTGCTCAGGGAGGGTGGAGATCCAGGTTCTTGGTACCTGGGGAACCCTCTGTGACTCACGCTGGGATTTACCAGATGCCAACGTTCTCTGTCATCAGCTCGACTGTGGATTCGCTGAATCAGTCCCAGAAGGAGGGTATTTTGGGAAGGGAACTGGCTCTGTCTGGACAGACACATTTCACTGCAAAGGGACTGAAACCCATTTGGGCCATTGCCCTGTTACTGCCCTGGGGGCCTCTCAGTGCTCACACGACAATGATGCCAGTGTTATTTGCTCAGGTAAGTGCAGGAGAGCTGCTGGATTAAGGACACCTGCCCCTCAGTGTGTGACACTGCCCCCAGAGCAGGAGAACCTCAGGACTCAGCAAGGGGAGGGGAAGCTAGATCCTAAAGCATGTATAATATTGGTAAAAGTATTAAAGGTAACATTAAAGTAAATAATATCATCACAAAAGAATAGATGTGACCTGGGAAAGCTCTGGATTCTCCAGTAAAAACATCAGCAACTCTGTCCTTACGCAGGGCAGCGGAGCAGGGGCAGCACTTTGTCCTTCGGGTTACATAAATGTCACCAATTCATTGTTCCCAGCCTTCTGCAATAGTAATTAGAGGGGTAGCTGGTAGTGATTCCCAATATGCAGGGCCGGCTCCAGGATGAGTCCCAATTGGTAGCGTTTGCTGAGAAATTTCCCCAGCCAGGCTGGGTTCACCTCCAGCTCCCTAGGTGAGACTAGTCACCACATGGTCAGCTCTGCTAGTCCAGGGAAGCTGCCTGCTGAGTGTGTGACTGGAGGCTGGGCTAGG
>NW_027059092.1:0-2000 GCF_011386835.1 Chrysemys picta bellii | reverse complement strand
CCTGTAGTCGCAATGTCTTGGCTGATTCTGTTGTAACTGACTGAGCTGCACTGTTCTTATTTTCCAAACTTTTTGTACCTGAAATACACAAGTGCAGCGAGGAGCTCCTTTGCATAGTGCGAGGAGCTAAAAGCAGTAACCTTGCAGCCACACCCCCATTCCCTTCTGGGCCTGTTCTTGTCTCTGCTGCAGCAACTCAGGGATTGTAAACCCTAAACTTCTGGGCCTGTCGCTGCTACTCAGGAGATTTGGGGAGTATCCAGAGGGTACAAAGGAACTCGACCTGCTGTCTGGGAATTAGGCAAAAGCAGTTCCAAGGCAAATGCTGAATAAATGCAAAGTGGAAACCTACCTATCTTAGAAACCCTCACTCCAACCATCCCACTCCAGTGCACCTCTTTTCACGGATGTAACTCATCATGATACTAAAGCAACTGATGAGCCACATAAATTGAGTGTCCCCTCACGTTAAGTATTGAAAATTATTTACCTCAGAAATAAAGAATCATTGATGTGAGGTTACAGAGACATTTACACTAAAGGAAAAGATTCCTCAGCACTTTGTTTCATGTGTCAATGATCAGTTTGTGTCCTTTGTTTTGGGTCTTTATCACACATTGGCACTGTGACAGATTTGATCACAGAGACCCCCTTGTGACTGTCACCTGATATGCTGAATTTACCTCTGAGCCCATTTTACCTGACAGCTTGGGACTCCAGAACCCTGCCTTGTTGAGCCAGACACGCTAGCCTGCTGCAACACAGAACCAGGACTGGTCCACGCCCCCAAAGCTGCAGACTCTAACCAAAAATTGCCCAGCAGGTCACCTATCTCCAGCACCCAGACTCCAAGTTCCCAATGTGAACCAACCCCCAAATAAATCCGTTTTACTCTGTATAAAGCTTATACGGGGTAAAATCATAAATTGTCCGCCTTCTATAACACTGATAGAGATATGCACAGCTGTTTGCTCCTCCAGGTATTAATCACTTACTCTGGGTTTATCAATAAACGAAAGTGAGTGTATTAAGCATAAAAAGTAGGATTTAAGTGGTTCCAAGTAATAACAGACAGAGCAAAGTAAGTTACCAAGCAAAATAAAACAAAACACACAAGTCTAAACCTAATACATTAAGAAACTGATTACAGGTAAATCTCACCCTCAGAGTTGGTCCAATATGTTTCTTTCACAGACTAGACTCCTTCCTCCTGCTGACCTCTGCTGAGTTCACATGTTCTTCCTGCTCAAGTGTCCCCTTGTTAGTTGTCAGTTGTTCAATCCCTGAGGTTCCCATTGTCTTTCAGGATCCTTCATTGATATTGGTGGGCTCCAGCCAGTCCTGTGATGACTCATTCATCCCACCCTAGATAGTTAAGTGACACATGTCTTCAGCTCTGCCCCAATAGAGCTTTGTAACCTTATTGTGCTGACTGGGTAGCAATCCTTAGCCAGGTAAGTCACTGCCCTACCTACCATTCATAAAACTATTACATAGGATTCCCACTTCATCACCACAGTTGAGTGTTCTGCTGCCCAGACACAGCTGCTATAAAGTTGCCCAGAGTCTGTGTTAGGGCAATGCTCACATGTACTAGCCTGCACAATGACCCTTCCCACTCCGGACAAGCACTGGTTGGATGTTGAAAGGCCCCACTTTACCAGTCAGTGATCAGCTCAGCTGCTTTGCCACTTTCCCTCTCTCCCACCTCTCCTGTCTGCCCCATGGCTTTCACATCCTGCACCCGCACAAAACCTCCCTGGCCAATTATCCATATCGCACCAAGGCAAATACATCACAATTCCCATAGTTAGGATCCTACTAAATTCAAGTCCATGAAAAACGTGTCACGGACCATGAAATCTGGTCTCCCCCAGTGAAATCTGGTCTTTTGTGTGCTTTTACCCTATATTATGCAGATTTCACAGGGGACACTAGCATTTCTGAAATTGGGGGTCTTGACCCAAAAGAGAGTTGTGCGGGGGGGAGGTCGCAAGTTT